>NW_024473155.1:0-50000 GCF_017654505.1 Polyodon spathula | reverse complement strand
GCATGTTAAGTGTTTCCTGGGGCTTAGTGGCTGCTGATTCCCCTGGAAATGCCCTGTTCCTAAGTCGTTATTTGTTATTATGAGTTTAGTGGCACAGTGGTTAAAGAGGGCTTGTACCAGGAGGTTGCCAGTTCAGTCCCAGTTCAGCCAGTGACTTGCTGTGTGTGTGTGTGTGTGATCCTGAGCAAGCCGCTCAATCTCCTTCTGCTCTGTTTTTCAGAGGAGATGTGAAACGGAGATCCTTTTTGTAAGCTCTTCATGTTGCTGACATACTTGTTTTTGTATTCACTGCTGTGACAGGGGATGTATGTTAACATTACTGAACTCTTCAGTCCTAGGCAGCAGTTTCACTGAAAGCCTGATTACTGTGCTTGTGTGTGTGTGTGTGCTGGCACCCATGATCATTCCAGCAACAAATCTCAACTAGGAAGGGTGCAGTGGATTAGGTCAGCACTGAAAAAACTTATTTCAATAAATCCATTTACCATGCAAAGTAAAACTCCTGTTGCATAGCAATCAGAGCCCTTCTAGGCTTTAACATGAGCTAAATTACATACCCTGCACAGTGGCCAATTCTGCTTGCAGTAAAATCTGGAATGGATCAGACTGCTGCGCAGTGGGAATTGCATTTTCACTCCTTGCCCGTCAGCGTTCTCTGATACTGCTGTGTGTTTTTATCAGCACTTCTCTCAGATATTGTCGTCCCCTGATTACTGACTTCCATATCCATTGTTCCTTCCACTGTAATGTATTTTGTAGCGGTTCTTTTGGAACGGGACCAATTGAGACTGGTTTCCGGAACAATCTGAGCTGTTCCAGGCATTGCTGTCAGCCTTAATCGCAGTGGAATGATTTTAAGAATGTCTCGACCCGTGTCCCTTCCCCAAGGCCGGCTTTACTAGCGAGTGTTCCCTGTGTTTATTCTGCATCGCAGAGTCTGCCCGAACTAATGTTCCGGGTGTACAGGCTGTGCTCTAACCACCAGACCAGCACACCTGCAGAGTCGTGCGCTTGTGGTGTGACGGTACGCGCAAAAGCCGTGTTTTCAATTGCGTTCTTCTGCGAGTTGTGAGCTTTGTAGAAACGACTTATCTGCAGTGTGTGCATGCAACATTCTGCATCTGTATGCAGAAGTAGATGCATATACTGTGTGTGTGTCTCATATATATATAATATATAACACACACACACACACACACATAGAATGAATCAGCTTAGGTCAGCCAGGGTGTTCTCGGCTCTCCGTGCACCAGAGCCCCCTGTAGACTGTCCGGGTGCCTGCGGGCTTGCCTGTAAGCTGCCCGGAGCTGTGTTGTCCTCCCACACTGTAGCTCTGGGTTGGCTGCAGAGTGTAAAGAAGCATTTGACTGATGGCACACGTTTCGGAGGACACCCTGTGTTCGTCTTCGCCACCCCCGACTCAGCGCGGGGTTGGTAGCAGTGAGCCTAAATACAATTGGACATTTCAGATTGGGAGAAACGTGGCAAAATCAATTGCCGACTACAAAAAAGTACTTTTATTGTAAATAGTTGTAAGTGAACTTTTAAAAACAAATACATTGCAAATGAAGTGCACTTGAACTCTGAATGTCCCATTCTGAACACTTTTTGAACTAGTAGGGTGATTTTTTTGTTTTATTCAAATTCTCTGGGGGGGGGGCGCTCAGATTCTCAAACAGGAAATTCCTTTTAAGTCAATTCATATTCTAAGAAGTCGTTTGCAATAAGCAACTGCTAAATTTGGACTGGACCATGTAGAAAACTCGTAGTGTGAAGAAAGTCGCCTAATCAGAGTTCGTTTTAACACAAGATATATGGAGTTCCGTCTCCAAGCCTCAAGCCTGTCCTGGATCAGCGGGACCGCCTTTTCTTAGAGGGTGATGGAGGGAACAGTTCAGTCATCAAAAACTGAATGTTACTGTTGGGTGCATAATCATGTGGGGGTATAGGGAAGCTGTCACTCTGAATGTCTCTTCTCTTCCGTTTTGTACACGAGTCTTGAAAACTGCTTGTGAGATTGATTGAAACTTGCCAAGGTCATTTTTTAGCGCAAGTTACAGGGTGTCTCACAAGCTGGGGCGAATAGAGCCATCTGTCACCTTGGCAGGGGATGCAAATCACTTTCTAGTTCTTGGTCATGTATATTCTCAATTACAGGTATGAAACTGTCCAACTGAAATCCACCAGATGGGTTTTCTTCAAAGATGTTTCTGAGCCAATCGGAATCGTTTTCATTTGGTGCTTTGTGTCTCTGCTAGTGCAAAGGGGCTCTCTAGGGGGCAGTTAGGTGAGCTGAAGGAGCAGCTGATAGAGCTCCATGTTGTTAGCCTGGTTTCTGTCCTCAATATGGCATCTCCTAGGGGAACAAGGATTTGTTGTGAATCAACGTGCTGTCTTGTATCGTGATACAAGAATACCAGAATAACCACACAGCTAGGAGAGGTGTATTGAGAATCAGGATCACAATAACCACACAGCTAGGAGAGGTGTATTGAGAATCAGGATCACAATAACCACACAGCTGGGAGAGGTGTATTGAGAATCAGGATTGGAATAACCACACAGCTACGAGAGGTGTATTGATGAATTGGAATGCTTTGTTTATGTAATACTGTAGTAGAGGTATGCATGGTGATACAAGACCAAAAACACAACATAGCTCATTGTAGGAATAAACAGTAAGTGTGTGTGTAGTTTGGTATGAATACATACTCTCCCTAGCTCATTAAATTTGTCTTAAGTGAAATTATCATTTGATCTTATGATGCATCATACAAGTAGTAGGGAGCATTATAAGGAACAAAATGAAATATATAATTAAATTAATTGTTTGATTCATATGTTAATTTGTAAATTCTTATTTATAAATTTAATTGAATTTGTCAATTATTATATTAAATCGTAAATGAGCTGCTTGCCAATTGAACTTTCAGTTTCATTGAACTTCTTAGAGCCTGTGTTTTGAACCTTTGTCAATCGTACGAGGGGGTGTGGAATTGGAATTGGAAGCCATGACTCTAGTCTTTGAAGAGCACTGAGGCTCCGCTCAGATCGGAGCCTGGATCCAGAATCGGATCCCTTTACAACCGCCCCCGAGGCAGTGTAGAGCACTAGAGCGAGTGTGGCATAGTCCAGGATTAGAAAGGGATGAGAATTGCCCTTGAAATACATAAACGGTGAAGATTTTACCACAATTGAAATACTTAAGATAAATACTGTTTTGCTATTAAAATGATGCTAGTACTGTTTTGGATAAGAAGCGTGTTTCTGAAAAGTGTTCCATCCACTTAAAATATGCAGATGTAGCTTGAACCCCAAACCGCAGTGTATCGACGATAATGTAAAAAACACCAAGCTCCAGACAGTGAGTTTTAAACTTTAAACCTGTTCCTGTTTACAGGTAAGAACTCAACTTTACTTTGACTAATACGATAATGTTCGTTATGGTAATTGTTTAATAGTTAAAAAAATGTTTAGTTTTTCAAATTTTTGGAACATTGAGAGAGATGCGGGAGTCTTTGTTATGTATTTAAACACGCAGAATAATTTAGAATCCGTAATATATCGTCATTAATTTGGCTTAGTTGTGTAAAGTGTTAATGTATTTAGTTTTTAATGATGTCTGTTTATTTGCACAAAGGTCATTGTGCTGTTTTAAGCTTACTGTTTCAATTTAAAAGGAGAAGCTACGCTGTAAGTAGACAGAAACCTCGGTATGGTAACATTAGCTATTAACACACACGATGGTGAATTACAAGCTTGAACCATTTTCATGTGTTTTGGATACAGCAGCGTAGTGCATCCTCCTCTGTCAGGCTCTATACAAATGTGTCAGCCCGCGGCCTTTAAACTAAACTACGCTCCACGTACGTTCGCTTCTCATTGCTCAGTTTCCCTGGTTAAGGTGTGTGCAGCTCCAGGATTGGAGCCTGATCCAGATCCTCATAGTAAAACACCATCTCGTGATCTGGCTCCAGTGATCCCGGGTCCGATTCCATTGACTAGTGTACTGGCTAGTGATTATACCAATACATTTTTGTAAAGGCATGTGTATGAGATTAATGCTGGTTCAAGTGGATCTGTAGCTGTTATATTGAGGGAACCGCAGCACTACCAGCTAGCACTCAGAAGCCAGGCAGGCTTGGAGAGTATTTTAAATAGTCTAGGAGCTGTATCCCTCACCTTTCAAATCAGCAGATAGCAGCTCAATTGTAGGCTACAGCATACTACTGCTGTACTGCTGATGAAGCCAATAATGTGTTTTGTACAAAATAAAGCCGTAGGCTTTCGAATGTCAAAATACCGTTAAACACATCCTGAATTTACAAAATAACATTCTCCTACTTCAGTTATGTTAAACCAATATCACGATATGTATTCCACATTATCAAAAGTGATTGTCTTTAAAAAAGGCAGCCATTAGGCATAAAAAGTCAGCTTCGGTCTTTTTGCACTGAAACAAAAAAAACCCCAAAAACGAAATGCTTAGAACTTGCATGCATAATACATTTAAGTGATGCATCTTTTCTACATGTCTCCGAATCCTACTGCTACTAATAGGGTTCTGTTGCCGTGTGGCTTCTGAAATAACTGGAAAACGTATCCTCTGCCAGACTTCAGTTTAAAAAAATGAATGTGAAATGCATAAGCCCGTACACACATACACACACACGCAGTGTGTGAATACATTTTCACAGATAAACCATGTTGTTTGCTAACGATTGAAGTCCTAGCGTAATGTTAATTTGAATGATGTATTTAAAGTGATGTTATCTTTACTGGTTCATGTCATTGATTTCATTAAGCGAATGCGGAGGCTGGAGCAGGGTGGATCACCACTCCATTATTTATTAACTGAAGTCTGCATCCTTATTTTTTTTTCTGGATCCCTGCCGCAACACACCGTATACCCTAATATTAATCTATGTCACTCACCGTTTATAAACAGGTGCTATTAATACTATTTACATTTCCACTCAATAATAAAAAAAAAAAATCAAACCGAACGTCATGGGTTTTCTTTTTAATTACGGCACATCGAAATGAACCGAAGGCTGTGGGTAAAGCCAGCTGAATTCATCAAACCTCCTTGTTTTTATCCGTCTCGGAAAAGGAGGGGGTGGATTGGAAAGATCCTTTCAAAGGACGTTATCAGTTGGTGCGGCTTTGTTAATATTGCTACCAAACCTGGGAAGAGAATGCATTTAACTGTGAACAGTTTAGACAGTACATGGTTAATTGAGAGGAACGGTAGCCCCTCACGCCAAGTTATCGGCCACAACTGCCAGAGACGCTCTACAGCAAGGATAGTTGATGTGTTTTCAGGGTATTGGCGCAGCAAAAGTAAATCGGCCAAAAGCACCATTTCACTTTTAATTTGTAGTTCCCAGCACTCTTAGTAATTCACCAAAGGTGAAAATGTCCTCCTTTTTTGCATGTTTTTATTTTGCAGATTGTTGCAGACCCCAGGCACACTTATCCACGCATTTGTATATTACAGGGCAACTGAGTTTAATGACAACTTGTTTTGTCATCATGGAAATATGCTAGGGAACACACTTATTGTGACGTCTGTATCATTTATATAAAATTATTTTTCGGTTTTAAAGTGGAATATTTATTTGCATGTGCAAAAAAGAAAAAAAAGGTTCCTCCTCCTGATACTGGCTGGGGAGAGTAATGCTATTTGTGGTTTAGCTAAAAGTAAAACGTAAATAAACAGAGCGGCAGTGGTTAAAGAACAGGGCTTGTAACCAGGTGGTCACGGGTTCAAATCCCACCCCTGCCACCGACTCACTGACCCCAGCAAGGCACTTATCCTGTTTGCTCCATCCTGCGGGTGAGATGTTAAATCAATGTCCTGTAATGCACAGTTCACAGCCTACAGCTCTACAAAGCGCTTTGTGATGGTGGTCCACTATGAAAGGCGCCCTATAAAGATATTATATTAATATTAAAATAAATTAAGACAAAGCAATACGTAGACATTTATTTCTTTTTCACTATCGGATATAAACACTGCCATTTAATACTGTATGAAATGAAAATAAATACTCAACAGTTCTTGTTCAGTTGTATATTAATGAAGATTTTTGTAAATAAAGGTCATGCTTTCATATATTTTTTACTTTCAGTTAAAAAAATATATATATTGTAACGACCCGGACAATTGCTTTGTTGCAGGGCTTGTTGTCTGTTCAGTTAGTCTCGTCTGTCTTTAATGTTACATGTACTGCAAGTGGAACGGATCACGCCGTTACTTGGAATGCGAAGGGGGAGTGAGTGAAGAACGTGTGTTGCTATTTTGGGGGTTGAAGAGCCGGACAGCGGTGGGAAGCGACGGGAGGTTATATAAGGGGGTGCATGAGCCTGGGGACTGGAGACAGTCCAGCGCTGAACTAGAATGAGAAACTGTGGGTGTGGGTGTGACCGGAGAGAATATGCAGTAAAAGTTCCAAGGCTAAAACGTAGGGTTATTATTTTGGTGCCGTGAATTCCGGACCCTGACCAGGAATTCTCTGTAGTTTCAAATAAAACAAACATAACCGCTACGCAGATTCACATCTTAACCCTTTCAACAGACCAGGCTGTTGTTTTCATGTACCCTATCCAAAGGGCAATACATTGCCTCAGTATAGGTTGAACAATTTTGCAATTCCCGTAATGTGTGCGTGTGTGATTATCCATTAAGTGAAAAAATAAGTGATATCTGAAACAAACACATTGGAAATGTGAAAAAAAACAGCAAGTTATCAAAAGTGCCCAGCCATTTAAAGAAGTGGCTGGCTGCTTCTTGATAACTTGGAGTTTCTTCACATTTCCAACGTGTTTGTGTTTCAGTGCTACATTGGTCCATATATTTCAACCACGGTCTGTGATCTGAGACCAAATGTTTAAATTTAGAACGCAGATGGTATTGAAGCAGTGCAGTTTGATTTCTGAGATGGAAAGAGGCTGTATACAAACTTTAAATGCCACATAACATAATGTGATATAATTTGCTTTAATAAATCATTTTCTTTATATTCAAAAGGGGGGGGGGGCGAGAGTCTCACTGAGCCGCTCCGTTACTTAATGCACCCAGTTTAAACATGGTTTCCAGCCTCAACCCTAACCCCCGTGTCTCTCTCTTTCTAGATTACGTTTACTTTGAGAATTCGTCCAGCAACCCCTACCTGATCCGGCGCATAGAGGAGCTTAACAAGGTGAGCAGAAGGAATCCACCGCGTCTCTCCACTGGTTGACACTGCAGCGTGTCTCCCCGCCACCTGCCCTTTGCATTTCGGCTTTCTGATTGTGGAAATACCAAACTTAAATTTGACGACAGACGTTTAGACTAGAAGTTATTTTTTCAGTGAAGACTATATTTTTCGGTGTTTTATTTGTCACTGATGATCATTGTCTTCCGGTTTTCTATATTGAAAGCAGTTTAATTGATTTATTGACTTTTTGTAAAACAGTCAATGAAATAACTTTTTCACACTTGCTGCAAGTCCCCCTCCTGCACAGTCCTGCAGGGTCACATCTGTGGGCTGACTGAACTCACTGGTGCAGCTCTGGCAAACTGGGCTTTACAGCTGGAGATGCAGGGATGCTTGCATAGCAGTTTGTTCTATTCCTAGTTTTACTAGGAGCCTAAAAACTTGTAATGTATTCATGTGAGTGTTTGTGCTCCCCAGACTGCCAATGGAAACGTGGAAGCGAAAGTGGTTTCCCTGTTCAGGAGACGAGACATTTCCAGTAACCTGAACAGCCTCGCGGACAGCAATGCGCGTGAGTACAGCCTCCTGTTTAGGTTCTGCTCTGTATTCTGTTGAGTTGAAACTATTCCTTCCACGTGTCGAACAAAAAACGTGTGCATGTTGTAAGATATGAATGTGCGAGTCAGGTCCTCTAAAATGCCTCATTTAATTGGAACAGCTGCTTATTCTGAAGATTTTACATCTCTCGAGGCGTCTTGAAAGCGGCGCGGGCTGTACACTTAACTTGATTAGAGGTAGACAACTAACGCTTCTCGAGTCTCTAACCTTCAACAGAACGCCCCGTGAAAGATAATAATTACAAAAAATAAGGCCCCAGTAGTTCTTTTGAAGGTTAAATACAATTTAAAAAAACAGCTCATCATGTATTTAATCTGTTTATGTAGATCCTGTTGTGGTTTAAGCATTTCAAATTCCTCGTCCTTGACATTCTCAGTGGGAGATCTACGCTGTCAGCGAAAGTGTAGCTGCTGCTGATAGTCTCCAGTGGAGGTGTGACTCACAATGCTTCCTAGTGATTGTGTAGCATGATCAAACATGGTAAGAGTACAAAGGGGGGTAACGATCTTTGTGAATAGATGAGTCTTTTATTCTTTCTGTACATGTAACCTAATAGAGGTGTGTGTCGTTAATCTTGATACAAGTCCGTTGTAGTTCATCAAATGGTTCTTGAACGAGGAACAAGTGTGTGTTTTCGCTGGTGTGACAGGGGTCTCCCCAGGCTTTTTCAGCCTGTCGCCGCCCAGCTGAAAAACCCCAGAGCTGCCCGACCTGCAGGTGCTACTTTACCTTTAATGAGAAGGATTGAATACACTGCAGCCCCATGACAGCTGGGTTTCTCGTTACATTTAACCAGTCGGAGAGCTGAAGGGGTGGGTTTTCCGTTGTAAGCACTTGAGAGGCTGAAACGTTAAAATGACTGCCTAAAAATAATGACTGTGAGTGTGGCCAAACCGAAACGGGTGATGAAAAAAAAAATGTAAAAATGATCTCGATAGTCAGAGCAACTTGTAGAAAGTTAACTGGAAGAACCGCAAGAGGGCCAGTGCATAAAAAAATATATAGAAAGAGAAAAATATGAGAGTGCTAGTGGGTATGTGGTGTGGAAATGGCTTTTTTGCAGTAAGGAATATGGTGGTATGATGCGTTTCTGAAGGATTAGGGCATAGCAGCAAGATTGCGAAGGATCGGGGGGGTAGCTGGAGCAGTGTAGCCTGTGTACCCAATTGGATGAATTATTATTAATTTTAAATGTCTTATTCAGATTCTTTGTCTTGTTAAATATTTAAGTTAAGGCAGTTTTATTTTTCTGTTAAGTGCTCCCGGCTGTAACGCTCTCCCACCCAGCTGTACAGAATTCCTGGGGAGAACTCTGGATGGACACATACTGTCCCCATCGCGTTTCATTTTTGTACTAAACAAAATGGCTAATAGTTAATCGTACTAGCAGCCCCTCAGGGTCCTGGCGTATATGGTAATACATCTCCTATCATAATAAGTGCTGTATCCTCACACCGCTAGTACAAGGCTACTTCTGTTCTGCTAAATGACTCTTGAATGATTTGATTAGAGATTACGTAGGTTCTGCTAGTGCCAATCAGCACCATCTCGAATATCATAAATTGCATGTCATGACATTCATTGCACCCCTAAAGTCTTTTGCTGCTGTCTAAACGTCTGCTTAGTTTGTCCACCGAGCAGCGATGGCTCATGCATTGGCAATGTGAGAATTTTAGTGTAGGTAGTGGGAAGATGAGTTTGCCCACACGGTGATGCAGTGGTACAGAAGAGACTGGCTGGCGGGGGGCAGGGGGGGTTGGCTGTGTCCCTGCATTTAAGACTACCTGCATGGAATAGTGACAAACTGAACAGTCAACAAGAAATAATAGAAAACACACAGTGCTGCACACACAGGAATGCGGCCTGCAGCTCCTCAATGAATTTCTGTCTCTGCCAGTGAGTCTGGTGTATAGTCGCTAGTTTGTGAAATAGCTGGCTCTGCCTGGGTGTTAATTATAGCAGTGGGAGCACAGGCCAGTCCTTGGCAGCCACGCTGTGCTGTGTGCTTGTATATGTGGCAGCTCTGTGGGTGGGAGGATTGTTCATTGGAGATAGGACTCGCTTTGAACAATCTGCTGATGTTTTGAAAATGTCTGTTTCAATCTCAGTGGTGGAGAGAAGTGGAAAGAGGTTCATGCTCAAGGCAAGGCTTGCCAGGAGTAAGATTTCCTAGCTGTGAGCTTTTTCTTTTTTTTTTTTTTTTTCATTAATGGTCCTGCAAGCAACACAGACGTATTGTTTTGTATTGTGTAATCATCTACCGGTAGGTAGCAAAATTGTCACAATCTCTCATTTAACAAAAATACAATTGATGCAGTTAAGCCTGCCCTGGGCTGGAGGGAGCACCCATTTTTTTATGGGGTGAAGGAGGGAGCAGTTCAGTCTCCATGCCTCAATCCTACCCTGGGCTGGAGCGCCCTTTCTCTTAGTGGGGTGATAGAGGAAGCAGTCTGTTGTTGCCTTAGATTATTGGGCTGTTTATACCCCTTCTCTACTGGCATGTCCGACTCATGAGGGCTCGGCATGGATGGTTCTCCACTGGCTATTTGTTGAGCCAAGCAAATCGTATTTCAAAAACCTTTTTTTCCAGAACTAATTCGACTTTTAAGTCGATTATAATCTGTATAATTTGTGGATTATAAAGACGTTCCTAAATATTTACAAAATGTAGCGACGCAAGATACAGCTGTACCGTTGGTCTTAATTTTTGACCACCGTTTGTTTGCACATCTTTTGGCAAACGATTAACTAATAACTCTTTCGTTGTGTGAAACACTGCCCACTGCAAGCTGGATTTGAACCCAGGTCTCAAATGCAATGCAAAGTAAAATGCCACGCTGTCCTTACTGCACCAAACACAGAACACAGTGAATCTGCTTCCACAGGGGGAAGTGTAGTGTTCACAGAAACATCACTGAATTGAGAGGAGCAGGCTGGAGTAGCACTATAAAAAGAACCACCATGGGAACTGTGGAGTTTTATTTTGTGAATGCATTTTCTTCTCTCCATGTAGTTGCGTGCATTGCCTGTCAGAGTGTCAGGCTAGTCCACATATGAGCTCCAGTTATTCATGTTGGTTCAGAATATGTAGACCTTTTGAAATATTTGCATATGCAGTGGCGCATTGTGTTCATACAGATTCAAGTTATGTGATGCATCTTTAACACACAGGTGCAGGAGTTGAATATATTCATCGTTGTTTGCTGGTTAAAGTGAGCGTGCCCATAACCACACTACCCCCTGTGCTTCAGCAGTACAGATGCCAGCGCTGAACTGGCTGAAGCTTCGAGGTTTCCCTGTGGACACTTTTGCAGTTTCCTACCCTTATCTACAATTATCATACCTGTTTCTGTCATGCTTTTATGTTTTCGTGTAAGTCGACTTTTGAGACTAGTCTTCTTTTCACAGGCCTTCCGGGTGTCTGTGCTTTGATATTTATTTTTCTCTCTCTATCGCCTCTTCCCTCCTGTGGCTGTTTTACAGTAGCTCTTCAGAACAAAAGCCGTTTCATTCGACCTGTGGGCTGCCAGACAACAAAGGGTTAAGTTTAGGTTGGGTTGAAGGTGGGGGATGGGCACCTCCAAGTTTAACCAGCGGGGTTTCCTGATCTCTCTGGCAGGGGCAGGCCTCTGTCAGCTGACCAATCAGAAAGCAGGGCTCTCGGAAGGGGTTAACTGAGTGGTTACAGGATTGGGGTGGAGGGTGTGGTTTAAAGGTCCCGCCCACTCCAGCAGGGTTTCCTGGAGGAAGCGGCAGGGGTGGAGTCCAGACTCTCCTTTTACAACGCCCCAAAATTATCTTAAAGGTTTTTTTTTTTTTGTCACCAAAGAATCGTTCAGGAAATGAGATGGTTTCAATCCAGTGTGCTGCTGAGACTGGCTGTCTGGAGTTAGACCCTAGCCTTCCTCTCCTGGTTCTTAGAAAGTCTACCTTTTAAACATGTAGACCTGCAACAATTCAGTTCACTGTGACTAAATGTCTAGCTGTCAGTTCACTCCAGTATATCAGGCAGTAAATTCAACCAGCTGGGATGTATTTAAGATTTAAGATCATAACAGCTATCTTTTATATTTCTTACACTTTGTTCTGATAAAGTAGTTTAACCGCTGATCTCACAGCAACTATCCCAGGGTCTGTAAACATTTCACACTAAACACTTTATTTTCAGCACATGTCTCTCGCAGTAAGCATTCCTGTACTGTTATAGTCACAGTAGGTGTGTGCAGGCGTTCTGTACAGCAGACCAGTTTCAGGCCCACCCTTCCTGTTCAATGTGAGGGGGAATCGGAGTACTTCTACCAGGTCTTTGCTGTACGTAGATTTTACACACACTCGAAAGTTTTATATAAAATATCTGGATTTACAAAATAAACATTTGTTGTAGAAAAACAGATTGGATCGGAAATCTCTTTTGCTGCCATTTTATAATCTGTTCCACAAGAGTTTATTTCTCATGTAATCCAGCCACTAACTTCTCATAGCATAACATTACAGCAGAGCAGTGACGACACATGAGCGATTAAAACACTGTGTTTTAAAACTCGCTTGACATGCTGTCCAGTCTTTTTACACAAATGAAGAGTTTGAATTTTTTTTGTTAAAGTTGAGTCATTCCAGCTTGGGTGGTAGAGGTGTTTCAGGCTGCATTTCTTGTGTGATTGGGAAACTGGAGCCAGGGCAGGCATTAAATGAATTCACAAGAGCTGCGAACTATTGGTTGTTTAGCAGACTTTCATCCAAAGCAGCTTGCAGAGACTGGGGGGGGGGACTGCATCACAGCTGCTGCTGCACACTGACTTACGAAGGCTAGCTGGTCCAGTGGTTAAAGAAAAGGGCTTATAACCAGGCGGTCCCTGGTTCAGATCCTGGCTCACTCACTGTGTGACCCTGAGCAAGTCAATTTCAGATGAGATGATGTTGTGATTTTGCAGCTGATGCATGTGGAAGCCCTGGCTTGTGTATAATGATGTCTCTCTGCAGGAGAGAGCGCTGTGGAAGCCCAGGCCTGTGTATATAGTGACGTGTCGCTCTGCAGTAGAGCGCTGTGGAAGCCCTGGCCTGTGTGTGTATAATGATGTCACTCTGTGCAGGAGAGAGCTCTGTGGAAGCCCAGGCCTGTGTATATAGAATGATGTCACTCTGTGCAGGAGAGCTCTGTGGAAGCCCAGGCCTGTGTGTATAGCGGTGTCGCTCTGTGCAGGAGAGAGCGCTGTGGAAGCCCAGGCCTGTGTATATAGTGATGTGTCGCTCTGCAGTAGAGCTCTGTGGAAGCCCAGGCCTGTGTGTATGAAGCTGTGTCGCTCTGTGCAGTAGAGCGCTGTGGAAGCCCAGGCCTGTGTGTGAAGCAGTGTCGCTCTGTGCAGTAGAGCGCTGTGGAAGCCCAGGCCTGTGTATGAAGCCGTGTCGCTCTGTGGAAGCCCAGGCCTGTGTGTATGAAGCTGTGTCGCTCTGTGCAGTAGAGCGCTGTGGAAGCCCAGGCCTGTGTGTATGAAGCCGTGTCGCTCTGTGCAGTAGAGCGCTGTGGAAGCCCAGGCCTGTGTGTATGAAGCCGTGTCGAGCGCTCTGTGCAGTAGAGCTCTGTGGAAGCCCAGGCCTGTGTGTATGAAGCCGTGTCGCTCTGTGCAGTAGAGCTCTGTGGAAGCCCAGGCCTGTGTGTATGAAGCCGTGTCGCTCTGTGGAAGCCCAGGCCTGTGTGTATGAAGCAGTGTCGCTCTGTGCAGTAGAGCGCTGTGGAAGCCCAGGCCTGTGTGTATGAAGCCGTGTCGCTCTGTGCAGTAGAGCGCTGTGGAAGCCCAGGCCTGTGTGTATGAAGCCGTGTCGCTCTGTGCAGTAGAGCGCTGTGGAAGCCCAGGCCTGTGTGTATGAAGCCGTGTCGCTCTGTGCAGTAGAGCGCTGTGGAAGCCCAGGCCTGTGTGTATGAAGCCGTGTCGCTCTGTGCAGTAGAGCGCTGTGGAAGCCCAGGCCTGTGTGTATGAAGCCGTGTCGCTCTGCAGTAGAGCTCTGTGGAAGCCCAGGCCTGTGTGTATGAAGCCGTGTCGCTCTGTGCAGTAGAGCGCTGTGGAAGCCCAGGCCTGTGTGTATGAAGCAGTGTCGCTCTGTGCAGTAGAGCGCTGTGGAAGCCCAGGCCTGTGTGTATGAAGCCGTGTCGCTCTGTGCAGTAGAGCGCTGTGGAAGCCCAGGCCTGTGTGTATGAAGCCGTGTCGCTCTGTGCAGTAGAGCTCTGTGGAAGCCCAGGCCTGTGTGTATGAAGCCGTGTCGCTCTGTGCAGTAGAGCGCTGTGGAAGCCCAGGCCTGTGTGTATGAAGCCGTGTCGCTCTGTGCAGTAGAGCTCTGTGGAAGCCCAGGCCTGTGTGTATGAAGCCGTGTCGCTCTGTGCAGTAGAGCTCTGTGGAAGCCCAGGCCTGTGTGTATGAAGCCGTGTCGCTCTGCAGTAGAGCTGTGGAAGCCCAGGCCTGTGTGTATGAAGCCGTGTCGCTCTGTAGAGCTCTGTGGAAGCCCAGGCCTGTGTGTATGAAGCCGTGTCGCTCTGTGCAGTAGAGCGCTGTGGAAGCCCAGGCCTGTGTGTATGAAGCAGTGTCGCTCTGTGCAGGAGAGCGCTGTGGAAGCCCAGGCCTGTGTGTATGAAGCAGTGTCGCTCTGTGCAGTAGAGCGCTGTGGAAGCCCAGGCCTGTGTGTATGAAGCCGTGTCGCTCTGTGCAGTAGAGCTCTGTGGAAGCCCAGGCCTGTGTGTATGAAGCCGTGTCGCTCTGTGCAGTAGAGCCCTGTGGAGCGCTCTGTGCAGTAGAGCGCTGTGGAAGCCCAGGCCTGTGTGTATGAAGCAGTGTCGCTCTGTGCAGTAGAGCGCTGTGGAAGCCCAGGCCTGTGTGTATGAAGCCGTGTCGCTCTGTGCAGTAGAGCGCTGTGGAAGCCCAGGCCTGTGTGTATGAAGCCGTGTCACTCACAGGGTCCCTGTCTCTTCCAGGGGAGTTTGAGGAGGAGTCGAAGCAGCCGGTGGTGTCAGAGCAGCAGGGTCACCAGCTGAAGCACAGAGAGCTCTTCCTGTCCCGTCAGTTTGAGTCCCTCCCTGCCACACACATACGGTAAGGGTGTAGGCAGCTGTGCATGCAGGCTGGGAACAGTGTCCGGGCGGGAAGAAAGGGGGCAACTCGATGTACAGCTCTGGCCAAAGGTTTTGCATCGCTCTGTAGAATGAACTAATTTTGATTCATGAAGTCGAATGAATCCTGCTGAATAATGCTATGTTAACATATTGAATTACATAACGCGTGTAGTTTTCCCCATTTCCTTAATGAAAAACTGACTATTGAAAAACGTGACATTTTGAAATCTAATATGAAATACTTCTGTTATGGTTTGCCTTTTGTGATATTATTTTGTATTTCCATTGATTACATGTTTGTTAAAATATCTAAATGATTTTTTTGTGCAAAACCTTTGGCCAGAGCTGTAGGATTCAGTTTAATTTCCTTAACTGTAGTTTTTAATGCATTTAAGCGTCGTTATTGGGAGTGTTTGTAACCAATCAAAAAAGCCACCCTGAGAAGCCCTCCATTAGACTGCTGTGACTTTATTTATTTATTTTTGTGGTGCGCTGCAACATGGATGTGTGTGTACATGGTAATAAATACTGAATAAGTAACCTTTACACTGCCTTCATTGTAAAAGGTTAAAGTCTTACCTTGTGCTCCCTGTGCTTTTCAGGGGGAAATGTAACGTCACTCTTCTGAATGAAACGGACGTCCTTGCCGGGTATCTGGAGAGAGAGGTGAGGTTCTGAGCAGGCTAGCTGAGCAGCGCTATGTCTCCATGTTGTCAATTATAAATGATGATTGCGATATTCCAGCGCTGGGTGAGGGAAAACAGTATTGACGATATCTATAAAGCCCCCCTGCGAGAACAACTCCTACTAGCTCATCTACAGACCCGCCAGTGAGACTTATGTCTCTTAATCACATGTTGTGATTTACTAGCGACCGGAAAGTTCAAACTCGTGGATGTAAACCTTGTCATTTTCAGGACTATACAGGACTGTTTCCGTTTCCTATTTGATTCACTGATCTGATTAATTCCCTGAAAGTCCATTTACAATGTACAAGTCATATTTTGTTGTTTGTCAGACAGAGGAATAAAGAGGGTGCACTGTAGCTAAGCAAGGGGAGTTTATATCCCTGCCATCCTTTTATATTGTTTCGTTGTAACCCGGACCAGGATTCTGAAATTGAGTTTAAACTGTATTCTTACTATTGAAATTCCTCACAAGCACTGAACAGGTATACACATTGTCGCAAACAATCTTAGGGAACCATTGCGGATTTCAACAAATTCATAGCAATATATTTAGATTCTGTTTGGTCCAGTGGTTAAAGAAACAGGCTCAGCCACTGACTAGTTATGTGACCCCGAGCGAGTCACTGAACCTCCTTGTGCTGCGTCTTTGGGGTGAGGCGTTGTTGTAAGTGACTCTGCAGCTGATGCATAGCTCACACACCCTAGCCTCGTAAGGTGCTTTGTGATGGTGGTCCACTATGAAAAGCGTTATATAAAAAGAGTATTATTATTTAAGCCTTGTTTAGGACAGTGGGGAAAGCCCTCAATCCTTCTTCTCCCTATACTTTAAAAAAAGTAAAATTTGTTAGAAAAATATTTAGAGAAATAAAGCACAACCATAGGTACGTGAGATGCTAAACAGATGAATCGATTGATCATGCATGGCAAATGAGAAATACACACAATAAACATAACTGTCTATAAACATAAATGTAATCTATTATGGTAGGAGAAGCATAAGCATCCTCTGTCCTGACGGGGGTGTGTGTGTGTGTCTATATTGTCTCTGCTGCAGGACTGTTTTTTCTATTCACTGGTGTTTGACCCGGTGCAGAAGACCCTGCTTGCGGATCAGGGAGAGATTCGAGTGGGATCCAAGTACCAGGCAGAGATCCCAGACAAGCTGCCTGAAGGTAATGATCACGCCAGTGAGCAGACCTGCAAAGGTGCCAAAGACAATGAGACCGATATTCAACCAGCTTCATAGCTTCTTACTGAAGCTGATTCGATGATTAGTTAAAAGCTACGGCACGAGTCGACACTAATCAAGGCGTTTGCTGAACATTTTGGTTGATTTTCTTTTTTCTAATGGGTTAGAACTTTGTTCTTTTTGTATTGAAGTGTGGCAGAAGGAGGGGGTTTGATTGCACCCCAGCAAATCTGCTCCTTTTTCATGACTCTTTGAGATTGGCTTCATCTTGGTTTGCACCACACTGGTCCAGGTGCTTTTTAAACATTTTTCAAAATAACTTTTCTAACGAATTTGTAATTTTTTCAAACTCGTTTTTATTAAGGGTGCATTTCAGGCTGATGCATTGTTTTTGCATGCTGTCTTTTGATGCAGTCTGTGGTATCAAGGAATGCGAGCATGGCTGTGTCTGCCACTGAATAAGTTTCAAGCCGTTTTTGCTTCAGTACTCGGGTGTTCGGCCCTGCGCTCCTTTCAAGATGCACATCTCCTGTCCCTTCAGTGTTGTGACTGGATCTCTTCTCTCTGCAGTGGAGTCGGACACTCGGAACCAGCTGAAACTGGAGACGAAGGTGTGGGATCCTGACAACCCGCTGACAGACCGGCAGATAGACCAGTTCCTAGTGGTGGCTCGGTAAGGGCTGGGAGCCTGCAGGGCACAGTTCTATAGCTGGTCCTGTTGGATATTTCACATAGTTACAAAGTGTTTATCCCAGTTTTGAAAGCGTTTGCTCTGAGCTCACTAGCAAAATGCATGTTGGAGCTGTTTAATTTATTCCATCGCTGTTAACGACTCCAGTAGTGCTAAATCTAGAAGTACCAACAGACCCGATAAACGAAAAGACAAATGTTTCGACCATGTGAGAGAGATTTCTAGTAGAAACATTTGTCGCTGAGTTTATGCCCTCCCTTCTAGTTGAAAGAAACACTTAAGAAATGTAATTGACAAACGTTTCAGCTAGAAGTCATTGTCAGTTAATTTATTTTAATATTTCTAAATTCAGTACTATTGAGAGTTTAAGTTAGATTAATTTGTAATTTTGGTAAAACACACTTGTTGTGTTCTCTTTAGAAAGGAGTGAACTTCTGTTCTTTCTCAAGTCCCGGTGTGACTGCAACTAATACCTCCACATTGGAGGCAGACCTTGAACGCTAAGCCAGGCCTGGTTGGTACCTGGATGGGGGGCTTGCACAGAGAATGTGGCAGGACTGCAGAGTGGGGAGGAGGAGGGGTCGACTCTAATATCTGCAGGGTGCTGGGGGGAGATGCCAGGGTATTACCCCAGTGTCCTGTGCTACCCTGCAAGTCAATGTGTTCCTCAACAGGGCTTCAGTTCTCACATCTGTTTTGCGTGCATAAAGTGCCACCAAGTGGACACAAATTATATTACATTCTGTAACCCTTTTTTGTTAAAATCAGTACTTGCCTAGATCTGATAATCGTGCATCCAAGATGCATCAGGTTTTGTTTTTATTAGCAGACCAATGGTTTTTTAAAACGTCAAGATTTTACAAGTTACTTCTCATCAATATAAGCACCTTATTATCATTATTTGACATTTAGTTAATTAAATAAAAAGGTTAACAAAACAAGTGAAAACCATAGTAAATAAATGCAGTGACTGATGAATCCTATGATCTCAGTTTTAAATGAAGTCCCTTTACTGATTAAGCTCTGGAACCTTGATTTTTACATTTAGTTTAACGGGGATGCCCTTACAGATTTTTACCAAGTGCAGAGTGTACACTGACAGACAGCAAGTCTGTTTTTTTGCTAAGCAGTCAGCATCTTCAAGGGATTCTCATGAGGAAGATTACTCATCTGCATCTCAGCCATCTACTTCTGATTACGAGCACTATGGTGACCGGAGCAGCTGCAGGCAGCAGTAACGCACAAAAACGCAAACGAAAAATACGTTCTTGCAATTTTGAACGGGAGATCCGTGGTTTGTTTATCGAGACAGCAAGGTGTGTGAGAACTGCTGGGTAAAAAAATGAATATATAAAACGCACGCACCGATGTGCAGCTTTTAAATAATCTTTGCATAAGACACGACGATGCTGTTAATTGAAATGCAGAAAAATATTAATATACGTAGATGAAGGCAACAAACAGTACTTCGGATCCTGTCTTTGCCATGCGAACCGTCTACTGTAAGTATATCTCTACACAGATGGATTTGTTTTTAAAACTACTATATGCCATGGAGTTGAAACGTTCATCAAAATATACAAAAATGCACATCCCTGGAGTTTATTAGCCTTTGTGTTAAAATGTCATATTTGATGGATGGGACGCATAATTTGGGGCGTGTGCGTTTTCAGGAACTGAACAGAAAAGCTACCGCGACCTCTGATGCTCTTCTTATTTAGTTTTTTAACAAAATAGTTATTTGATCTTGTGATCCTGTGGATCATCACAGGTATCGCAATGCATATCGTGTTGCGACCAGACAGTACACCTCGCTACGCCTCCTATAGGTCACAGTGTCGAGAGGGTAAGAGATACCGTACAGGCATGGTGATGCACATTAACCAGGTTTTTAATGCGATTAGAGACTTGTAAACGGTGCCCATTTCTTTAAAACCTTTGAAATCTCCAGTTTAGGGTTTGTTTTGCACCTGTGGTTTTGTTTTTCTCCCCAGCTGAAGGTTCGTCAGTGTGGTTGTGAGGTTTCCATTGCCTTGCATTGCGTTGTTGTCCTGTATTGACGTGTCTCTCTTGCGCAGGGCGGTCGGGACATTCGCCCGCGCGCTGGACTGCAGCAGCTCAATCCGCCAGCCCAGCCTGCACATGAGCGCCGCTGCGGCCTCCCGCGACATCACACTGGTGAGGAACACGCTGCCCAGCCCTCTGCATGGCACCGCCATCGTGGAGGCAGATTGTGATTGATTTACAATTCAGTAGTGGCTCCCATGAATATTAATTGTAACACAAACTTTGACAATATGTAGACCTTGAAGAAGGTTCTGTACTGTATCATAATGTGGAGAACAATAGAGGTTTGGAGCACTCTTTTCACATTGAGCTGCAAGCATTCAGATTCGTTCCAGTACAGCAATCCTACTAGTAGACGAGCAGTCTTTCATACATACACCAAGGTGTGCCTGTTTGTTTTTTGTTTAAAATTAAACCCCCCAAAAATGTAGGCGTACAAGGTGTTCAGGTTATTGTGTAGAACTTGTGACTTTTAACCACCTCTGAATACCATAAGACAAGGTCAGCTCTATATTAGGAGTGTCGGAACACAAACATGCTTACAAGAGGACACTTGTACCATTACAGACCACTGTTAATGCCATTATCTGTCTTTCGAATGTCGGTCACTAGTCTTGGTACACGAGACGACACTAATGACAAAATAAAACACTTGAAGGGCTTGCTGGTGCGCATGTAGGTACTGCAATATTGTAACTGCACTTGTAGAATGTGTTAGTTTAAGAAAATGTATACAACGAAATGAAAATACCCACGTGCTGGCATCACTCTTTGTGCAACGTCTCGCTTTGCTCGTGTCTCAGTTCCACGCGATGGACACGCTGCAGAAGAACGGCTATGACCTGGCGAAGGCGATGTCCACGCTGGTGCCGCAGGGCGGGCCGGTGCTGTGCCGGGACGAGATGGAGGAGTGGTCCGCCTCCGAGGCCATGCTCTTCGAAGAGGCGCTGGAGAAGTACGGCAAGGACTTCAACGACATCCGGCAGGACTTTGTGAGTACCGCTGCTCAGAGCACCACTCCTGGGGCCAAATGCGATTCATCATGAAACGTTAGTGAGCGGGGTGGGGGGGAGTTTTCACTGTAACATAACTAAAGTGCAAATGCATTCTATTGCTGAACGTTCTGTGTATTGCTGAAAACAACCTCCTGTAGTATGTTGATTATCACAAAATATCAAATCATTTACGAGTAGAATTTAGATCAAGTTTACGCGGTATTAATGAAATACTGTTTACTGCACAACACTGTGTATTGATTAATCCATACAGTGGTATAGCGAGACACAATTCAGCACCTCAACAAGGGGATTGTATAGAATTGTCACTCAGCTGTCTACTTTAATAGCAGTTATATCATAGCCAACGAATGTACTTCAGCAAACTGATTTTAAGTTTATAAAAATGAAAGTAGATTCATTGTTGTATTGTGTGACAACACTAATTTAAGGCATGGGCTAAAACACTTTATAGCGTTGCCTAGTAATGGGTTCAGCAATGCACTTTTTTTTTTTGTGTTTGTCATCCCGTTTGGTCAGCGGACTAGTCTTGCTTGTAGTCCTCTGTACATCGTGCTCCTGTGATTGCTAATGGAGTTTTGTTTCTGTTTCCTCCTCAGCTCCCGTGGAAATCTCTGGCCAGCATCGTCCAGTTTTACTACATGTGGAAAACTACTGACCGCTACATCCAGCAGGTAGAGTCCTCGCTGTGCCTTCTGTGTGGAAGGGGGCTGGTGGTTAGTCTGGCTTTGAATCCCACAGCTCAACCACCAGCAGTAGATAATAATAATACATTACTGATTAAACTGCTGCTGCTCATGGTTATAATTATTTTTTTATTTCAGAAAAGGCTAAAGGCGGCTGAAGCAGACAGCAAGTTGAAACAGGTTTACATCCCAACATAGTAAGCAGAACAAAGTCTCCTCTTTCGTAATGCAAGATACACAGAAGCCAAGCTTGCTTGCGGGCTAGATTTCGCCATGGCAAAATACTTTAAAATGTTGTTTTATTGCCAAGAAACATTTAAATAAAATATGCGTCGGTAATAATTAGTTTAATTGTGTATAAGACTTGTACGATAAGTTATTGAGAAATGAATGTGGTGGGGCTCTGTAGAGCATGGACGCTTAGCCTTTTGCAGAACTGGCGCTAATATAAATAAGGATGGACAGTCAAAACTGGGTGCAATTTGGAGCAGATACAGGAATGTTAAAACTATTTTTATTAACCCTGTGGGGCTTAGATTTAAATATATTTGAGTGTGCATGGACTGATTTTACATGGACTTGCATGAATACACAACAATTCATGCAAGTCCACTCATTTTTTTAAATAAATTTAACGACTTGTATGAAACTTGGCCAAAACTGCATGTATTGATTTGAATAATTGCAAAAAATGGTATAAAGTACAGTAACGTTTAGGGTTATCAAGTTCACCACCATCAAAAGCATAGGTACACAGCCTATTAAATTCCCAAAAGCGCTCTGGCGCACTCTGCTGGGGAAAAGTGGCGTTTTTACACAAAGCTGCATCACAAAACCACTGTATGCTGATATGCCTCGGCCATGGAACCCACTGTATACGAACAGTGATGCTGCCTCTCGACCGTTCGGTGCTCTGTTGAGATACCCATTGCAGTTTAGTCTACAAGCCCCTCTATAATCGCTCTGTAGTACACATTCCCTGCTATTGCTTCTGCTGTGGTTCAGTGGTTTTAGTTGGTATCTCTTGCCTGACGCGCTCTGCTTTTGCTCCCCCTCGCAGCACCAAACCAAACCCCAACCAGATTATGCCGGCGGGCTCGAAGCCTGGTGTGAACGGAGCTGCTGGCTTCCAGAAGGGGCTGAGCTGCGAGAGCTGCCACAGTGAGTACATCTGTCTCCATCTCCTGTGTGTGTATGCGTCTCCCTCTCTCTCTCTCTCTCTCTCTCTCTGTCTCTCTCAAGCATCCTCTTACTTCGTTTCAGTAATGGCGTGAACATGCAAATTTGCTCATTAAGTTAAAACTGGAGTTTATTGTGGCTATAGGTGGTAGCTAAAGCCTCCACTTTAAGTTATACAATTTTTATTTTAAACGACATAGTAGTTTTTCTAGATGTAAGGTCAAAAACTGGTCCCCCCCCCCCCCCCCCCCCCCCCCCCCCCCCCCCCCCAGTTTCAGCTTTTCGTGGCTTGACTTAATGACTTTCCGATCCGTTATCCTATAAAGATTGGCTGTACTTGTTTAGCACAAGGGCAGACATGCGAACAGTGTTTTAAATGCTTTGGTTAGCGTTAGAAAGTCTCACAAGTGCTGCACCCAGTCCTGGGTTTCAGAACCACCATCAATTTTAGTGCATTGTTTTAATGATCAGATCTTCCCCTATAGCTTCACAAACCACTCTTATTAGTGAATCTGCAAACTCCCTTGTTTCTTATACATGCTGTGATTGGAAGTGTAATAGGAGCCTATTTAGCAAAGGGCCTGATTTTGTTCAAATTCATGGCACCAAATTGAGATAAACAGGGAGAGTTCGGAACCCCAGGACTGGGTGTAGCAGCCGGGCAAGTGAGTTTCTAACCCTGATCAAACTCCTGGCTCCTGATCATTTCAGTATTAACAGTAGCACACTTCATTGAGGGCAGCTCTGAACCCCAGGACTGGGTGTAGCAGGGCTAGTGCGAGTTCCTAACCCTGTTGAATACAGAGGCCCTGGTTATGTTAATGTGTTGAGTGGTGTTGGTGTTTCAGCCTCCCAGTCTGCGCAGTGGTACGCCTGGGGCCCTCCCAACATGCAGTGCCGGCTCTGCGCCTCCTGCTGGATCTACTGGAAGAAATACGGAGGACTGAAGACCCCCACGCAGCTAGAGGGCGCTGCTCGCACCGCCACGGTATGTACAGCCCGTGCACACTCCTCTTGCATGTACACATGCCTTTTCATCGATCTTTAACAACTCTAACTGAAGCGCAGTGTAAAGGGGGGTGGTGATATATTTCTATACCTCTGCAGTATTCATTGCGATTTTAACATCGTTGTTGTTCCTTTACTTCGATATGCCTTTAGATTTTATTGGGAAAGTTTTTTGTTTTGAGATTCATTGCTCATCATACACCTCCCTCTCTCACCTACAGGAGGTGCCACCACGGGGTCACATGACGCGGCAGGAGGTCCAGGGGCTCTCTCCCTTCACCAGCAGTGCTGGCCGTGCCAAACTCCTCGCCAAGAACCGGCAGACCTTCATCCTGCAAACCACCAAGCTGACCCGCATCGCCCGTCGTGTGTGCAGAGACCTCCTGCAACCGCGCCGAGCAGCCCGGCGACCCTACGCTCCCATCAACTCCAACACCATCAAGGCAGAGTGTAAGAGACTGTGTGTGCGTGTCTTTGTGTGGTCTCCCTACTTGCTCATCAACACCATTAACACAATGTAAGAGTCTGTGTGAGTGCTGTGTGTGTGTGTGTGTGGGGGGGGGGGGTTCAATTATTTTTGAACTGTAGCAGTCTTGACTTCTTGAATGTGTATTACAGGCAGTTGTAGTCACTGTGTCCTCGCTTTGTCCTTCAGGTGTGATTCGACTCCCGAAAGCACCAAAATTGCCGCTTAAAGTCCGTGCCTCTGTCAGGCCGACCCTGGCTACGATCGTCAAGGAGCTGGGTGAGTTAGGACGGCACAGCTGAGCAGGTCTGTCTGCTCCAACTACAAACTGATCTCTTTAAAAGAGATCCAGCATGCAGCGTAGTGAGTTCTTGTATGTGGTTTTTTTTTTATTTTTCGAACTATGCTGTATTCCTGTGCACGGGATAATAAGGTGGTCTTAAATTCTGACTCGGATTGCTTGATTTCTCAATGTGATTTGTGAATCAAGATCCATGCGCGGCCGTTCAGATTGCCTTTGTTCTTGTAATCCTGTTGCTCGTGCGCTAACGGCAGCTTCGGTGATTTCTTGCTAACGCTGGACCCCCTGGTCTCTCGACAGCTATCCAGGCGCCCCTGAAACTGAAAGCTCCGCGTGGGACCCCCACTCCGATCAACCGCAACCAGCTGAACCAGAGCCGTGCCTCCACCAACATCCTGGGGGGCAAGAGGCCCTTTGAGAATGTAGGTACCCCACTCTCTCACTGCGAGGGAGACTCCCTCTCCACTCCCTCATGAGCTCCCCCTCCGCTGCTCCGCTTGAATCCCAAAGCCAGATATGCCTAATCAGTCACTATAGCTAACGGGAACACCGTCTGCATCTCCTGAGTTCTCTCTGCTCGGCTGTGCACCATTTCAGTTATAAGACGGCACTCTACACGCAACGTATTAGCTTATTATAAATCACACCGGTGAACGACTATTAAACAAGGTTCTTAATGTGAATGAACAGTTAAAGACCTCGATTAAGTGTTTGGGGTGGGGTGGGGGGGTCCCGGAAAGGGGTCGATTGAACAACACAGGGGAGCAGCACCGGCCTGGCCGCTAGAACTCGGACTACTTCGAAAAGAGGAAATGCAAACGGGCGCGGTGTGTCATTCTGGCTTTATTGTGATTGGTTCCAGGTAGGAGGCGGGCTCCAGTATTCAGCCAATGGCAGGCCGTTCACATCGGGAATGAGGACCACTTCGCAGTCTGTAATTAAGAGGCAAAAGGTGAATCCTGGTGACGCGCCCAACCCTGTGGTCTTCGTCGCCACTAAAGACACCAGGTACATATCTGAGAGTCTGTCCTCGGGGATCCAGGCCACTAAAGACACCAGGTACATATCTGAGAGTCTGTCCTCGGGGATCCAGGCCACTAAAGACACCAGGTACATATCTGAGAGTCTGAGCTCGGGGATCCAGGGCTAGGCTCAGTAATCCCGTGCTCACAGTAAGTTGTACATGTGATACTTTACCCTATAATGGCTCTTCTCTAGCTCACGGTTCCTTTTGATGTAGAAATCAATAAGAGGAATAACAAACTGTAGATTCAATCCTAGAAGGAACTAGATAGCAAGTTGGTAATGGAAATAATCGAGTTTATAAATTATCCAAGTTCTAAGGGTTTCATATTGTGGTTTTAGTTGTCAAATTGTTGTCAGTTTGCATGTCCCATTATATATATGTTAGCCTTGTTGTTTTTATACATTGTGCACGTGTAGTCCTGTACACACAATTGTTCCAGTATTTATAAAAGATATATTGTACAGCTACTCTGAGACTTGGAAGAAACTAGTTATCAAGCAGGCAATGTTAGAATAGTTCAGTTCATTCGCTGTAAGGGTAAACCCTTTCAGATTTTGCCAGACAGTTTTCGCCGTCTTAAGTTAAATGTTGATCTTAGAATTGTATGCTGTGTCATCATTTCCAGCATGTGTGTGTGTATATATATATATATATATATATATATATATATATATATATATAATACATATATATATATATATATATATATATATATATATATATATATATACATATATATATATATATATATATATATATATATATATATATATATATATATATATATATATATATATATATATATATATATAAAAATCTCTATAAATAAGCATTTTTTTCAGGAAATTAAACCGAATCGAACCCTAATTTCGGCATGCTTTTCATCTATAGTTGTTAGTATATAACGACACACAGGCAAACGTTCCAGCCAGTGCCATCGCTGTTAATCCTCTGAAACAGGGAAAAACAATTAGCGTGGCTTGAGATGAGCAAGAAGCCCCGTTTCTAATTCTCACCCCTATCCAATGAGTGAAGAAACGAAACCGTGGAACAATACCCTGTTCAACTCGGTCACTGGCAGTCGTGTGGTTTCTTAGTTTCAGAAGCGATGGAAATCTGCTCCAAATCTGGCTGAGTGACAGCGCTCGCCTCTTATTTATAACTTTTTAGAAGTTGTTACCGTAAACTAAATAGATTTTTCACAATTTAACCTTAATTATTAAACCTGTAGTTAATTGTACTCAACGTAACCAACCTCGCCACATGGGAAAATAGTAAACTACCATAGTGAAAATGCGAAGAGGTAGCATAACAATAAAAACGTGTGTGTGTGTGTATAATGAGCTTGTATATAAAAACTAGCCCCCCTCCCCATTCCTAATTATTCAGCAAATGCATTTATGTATTTATTATACAGATCTAGATGTATAAAGAAATAAAAATGTGTATAGATACATTTGAGAATTACATTGTTCAGAGATTTACTGTACATGGGATGTTTCAGTTTATACAAGCATATGTTTCCAAATAACCCTATTTCTAAGGTTTAGAATATCACAGAGTTAATTACTTGCATGTGTTGGGTGTTTTCGTTTGTTAGGCTGTAAAAAACTGGCCTCAGGAGCCGGGGAGCGGGGCTGGGGTTCCCGAGCCTGTCCCCGAGCCGGGGAGCGGGGCTGGGGTCCCCGAGCCTGTCCCCGAGCCTGTCCCCGAGCCGGGGAGCGGGGCTGGGGTCCCCGAGCCTGTCCCCGAGCCGGGGAGCGGGGCTGGGGGTTCTGTGGTTCAGATTTCAGGTTGATCTCCATCTCTCCCACTAGAGCTCTTCGGAAAGCACTGACCCAGGCGGAGATGCGGCGAGCAGCACGGAAGCCACACCTGCCTGTGCGAGTGAAGGTGCCGCTGCCAGCGAGGCCCCTGCTGGTGCCAGCTGTACCAGCCAGCACCACGGAGCCCATTGTCCTTGAGGACTGAGACACGGAAATCACTTACCTGGACATGCCAACCAAGGCAAGCTTTCCAAGCCATGGCTCTCCTTTGCCTCTTGTTTTATAAATATATCTTTTTTTCCCACTTTTTTGGCACCCCCTCCCTTCCACACCTTTTTTCCCCCCTCTTAGAACTTTGTAGTTATTTTATTACTTCTGATGTTTTTTTTTTTCCTTAAGGTGAAACACCCTTTAGCATTTTCGTTATAAAGAAAAAAAAACAAAGATCATATTTTGAAAAGCACACTTTTGTAAATATAAAACAAGTCTGGGTTGATTTATCAAGGATTTAATTAGTATTTGGTTTATATGAGAACCTCTAGCTGCTGTGCCTCAGCAGTTCAGTTGGAGCAGGTGAAATGTACATGTTTTGAATAGCTGGGTTTCTGCTACCCTGTTAAACTGTACTCACGTTTGTGTTTGTTGGAGCTCACTATTTAATGTGGCTTTTCCACCTGCAGCAAGGTGCAGTCCGGTTTTCAATTAAAAACCTGTGCTCGGCTGTGTTTTATTATGTGGCACACTGAGCTGAGTTGTAACTAAGGTTTTATACAAGTCCTGTCTCTCAATAGCAGTCCCCTCTTTTACTTATTACTCTCTAATTCAGGATGTGCAGTTCAGTGCTGTAGATGGAAACTGATTTTTTCAGTAAGATCTTTGAGCTCCTGCCCCCGGCCGTGATGCTTGGAGCCAGGCTGTTTCCTCGCTCGCCCTGCCCGTGGGATGGCTTGACTGGTTCTTCTCAGCACTGAGATGGGAGTGGAGCCACTCTGTGCAGAGGGGATAGGAGGACAGCTCTGGCAGTGGTACAGTGCCATGCAGGAGTTTCTGAGTGTGTGTGCGCTTCAGTAATCTCACCTGCCAAATACCTTTTGTATGTAACTGAATTTGAAATGCTCTTTAAAATCTGGACATTGTGTGTTTTATTTTAGCCGCTTATAAACTATCATAGCGGCCAGCCTTGTAAATCCATCACGATGCACACTGCGTTATTGCAGATTTCTTGTCCTTAAATTGACAATCAACCAGTAGCGCCCTTTTTCTTTTACTGCAGTTTGGAGCCCTAGACTCGCATACAGGTCTGCACTATTGAAAGAGTTCAACAGGATGGGCAGAGAGCTAGTTAGTGGCCTGGAGTTTTGTTAGACTGGGTTTCAAAGCCATTCCTGCATCAGCACCTCCTGCAAAGGTCAATATGGGATTAAACAGAGTAACAGCTTCATGCCTACTTACCCCAATCCGAACACAGTAGCACACGTCTGCATGGTTTTATGGGCCATGTAATGATCATGTGCACGCACTAGTTGTAGGATTGAACAGGATTAGCATAGTAAATAGGGAATCCCACAGGTCACACCAATGGCCATATAGAGGCAGTCATGTATTGTGCTGTGGCATTGCTCCTGTTCTAGAAGTGCCACAAGTGTACTGCAATAGCAGCTCCTTCTTTTACAGGCCTGACCATATGGAGTTCTCTTCCCATGTTTCCAATTCCCCAGCGAGCGTACATGCCACCCACACAGCTGTCTCGAGCAACGCTTGGACTTGAAGTCTTATAAGAATTGCTCCAGTTACTTTTTAGTTTTGTTCTGGGTTCTAGAGAAGCGCTTAACCATTTGTTGGGAGAACTTGCTAAGGTCATTTCTTTAGAGCTTTGAAATCTGGGGGTGTTTAGAAGCATCTCCTCTGTCAGGTGTGCCTGTCTGCAAGGTCAGACTTGCATTTGTACAAGGTGGCTGTACGTCGGGTCGTCATACTCATGGCTGCTCTTGAACTTGCAGTCTTGGCACGGGGGAATGTATCCAGTACCCTACATTCACATGATCAGTACATGTGCAGCTGTGCCATGACCTACTCTCTTCTCTAGACACGCACAGCAGTAGTTATCTGTGGCCTGATTCTTCAAGTTTATTGGCAAGGACATTCCTTTTATAAAGTTAAATTGAGAATATAGGGGTGTACAGCGATGAACATCTTTCATTATTTCTAAACTGTTCTGTTTCAACCTTGGTAAAGATCACTGTAAAATAAATAGAAATGCTTCAACCCAGTCCTCTCTTAACAATAGATTTTAAAGTGTTTTTATAAAGCAGAAGCGGATTCTTTCCTCAGAGGGTTTAATATTCTGTAAATGTTAGGTTGTGCTTTGTTTGTGGGCGGGGGGGAAAGGAATGGGAGGGCAGTGGCATTTTGTACGTTGAAGAGAACATGAAAACAAAAATCTTGGCTTTCTCAAGTGTGTGTGTTTTTTGTTTTTTTTTAATCTGATATCTGTAACCTATTAGTGTACCTTGGAAAAAACAATAAAGACGTTTTTCTGCAATTTGCTGTGGTTTCATTAATTAATGGTTAATCAATTCACATTGACTTTCAACTTTTCCCGTTATTAAAAAAATAAAACCTATTACAAAAATAATAAGAAGTACATTTCCCAGTGCTGCAGTGAAGTGTCCCGCCTTCCTGACTTGCATCTGTCATTGATTCGTTCAGAATACTTTAAACCCGCCCCCAACTAGTGAGTGACAGCACACTCCTACATTTCTATTGGAGACTGCTTGCGAGATTTAGAATGAGGTTAAATTCTGGGTAGAGGCTTGCTAGCAGGATTTAAAACTGTATTACAGTTAAGATACAGGGGATTTAAAACACGATGTACAAAAATGCCTACAGGCAAAAACCCCAGAAGAACGTGTCCATGACCAGAGGGATTTCATTGGGGAAGAAAGCACAGGAAAGAAAGGGACAACTTCAGTACTGTAGAGCTACTACACATTTTGACACACACACACAAAAAAATGCTCATGCATTTTGGGAAGTAACCGAAAACAGTAATTTCATACAGTATATCAAAAACGAAAGCCCCGAAAAAAAAACAATGTACATAAAACAAGAAAATGATATAAAATAAGCCCTAATCTTGAGTAATGATGCCCGTTAAGTGCATCTTTATGAAGACAACAAGGATCTAGCAGATTAGTTTTACCTAAAGTTTTTGGTCAAAAATGAAATATAACAAGGAAAGCGTTTCACCTTCAATTCATCTACCACAAAGGCTGTTATTTGTAAAAATTAGCTTGTCTGTTTATATTGATTCCTATGTAGGTCCACCTGTGCCTTTTTGCATGTTATTTTGGGGGAATACGTTGTGGTTGCTGTAATAGTTAATTAACCATGAACAGCTATAAGGTCATGTTTTTGCAATAGTTATTGTTTAAGAAAACCATAATCTTTTGAAGCGAGTATCAAATTCTTTCACAGAACAGGGCTTGCACCAGCTAGCAGTAATAGAACAGCTTGGCATCTCAGTCCCTTAAATTGAATGGAAAAGCCAGGATTGAACTGCTAATCCTGGGGTTCAATGACAAAGGGCTTACCATTGAACGAGAGAGCCAGCTAGTTAGTGAGACACGATCTCCCTTTCCTAAAACCATGCTGACTGTCTCCCAGGATACTGTTACCATACAGGTCATTTCCCATTTTGCATCTTCTTATAGTTTCTGTAGGTTTACATATAATAAGTCAGGCTTATTGGTCTGTAGTTACCTGGTTTGGTTTTGTTTCCCTTTTTGTGGATCGGTATTACGTTTGCAATTTTCCAGTCTGTCGGTACAACCCCTGTGTCAAGAGACTGTTGTATGATCTTGGTTAGCGGTTTGTAAATAACTTCTTTCATTTCTTTGAGTACTATTGGGAGGATCTCATCCAGCCCAGGGGATTTGTTTATTTTAAGAGCTCCTAGTCCCTTCAACACTTCTGCCTCGGTTATGCTAAAGTGATTTCAAACTGGATAAGAACAGGTTGACTTGTGAAAAGTAATAATTTAATATATTTGCTTTTTTTTTTTTTTTTTTTTTTTCGTCTATGATTTAGCCATTTGTATCTCTTAGACATTTTACCTCCTGAATGTTCCCTTGTTGTTATAATATTGGAAAAGCTTTTTGGAATTAGTTTTAGCCCCCTTAGCACTGCTCATTTCTATCTGTCTAGTGGCCTTTCTAACTTCCTTTCTGACTTGTGTTTGCAGTCCTGTGTGCTCTTTCATTGTACTTTTTTCTCTGTCCCTTTTAAACACTCAATGAAGTGCCTTTTTTTAATTGATCTGTTAAACCATTTTGGCCGTTTTTTGTCTACTATTGGGATGTAATATTTTTGCGCCTCTAGTACTACATTTTTGAAAAACAGCCGTCCTTTTCCTGTGGATGTTTTCAAACCTAGCTCAGCTGCAATGTATTAACCAGCTTTGCTTTTACACATGGCCTCAGTTACAGTGCGTTTTAAGTTTAAGCTACAACACGCTTGATTTTCTAACACAGAAATGACTCCGATCCAGCAGACAGCAATACTCGAATTCAACATCTTTAATGGCCAAACACAGGAAAAGTGCAAATGTAACATCAGGGAACATCTAGAGAACCAAAAAAGAAAAAAAACACATAAACAACAAAATGCCCTTTTTCTTAATGTTTCTGTTTTTTTACAAAAAAGAAATATATTATACAACAAATGTTGCAACACGATCTGTTTAATACATTTACGATCGGGCTAATGATACAGCATGAACCGGCGTTTTGATTTTGAAAGTTGCGTTCATTCAAGTCCAACGACGGAATGACAGGGCGAATTATTTTAAATTTCCCTGTGATGCTAAGCAGATGCAGAGCTTGATAAAAAAAAAAAAAAAAAAAAAACAATTTCAGCTGTTTCCTTTAAACATTTTCTTCTCCCTACATTGTAATTGTTATATAAACAGAATGCTCCGTGTATGCTGACAGAGTCCTTGCTTTCTGAAATGAATTCTTGCTAAGACTAGCACAGTAATAACCAGAATTTGCACATTAGAAATGGTTAAAAAAAATAATTCTTGAAAGGTGTTCTGTTGCAACAGTGTCCCTGTTCACATAACACAATTTAAGACTAATGCGTGCAATAGGGCTGAAATAAACAACACCTATTCTGCTTTACAGAAGACTTTCTCTCCTTTTAATAAGTAACAGTGTAGCATTGTATTATTTACTGTCATGGTCGCAATGTTTTCCAGCTAATTCAAAAGTGATTTTTGGTATACAGCTATGACCAAAAGTTTTGCAGCATCACCCTATGGAATTAACTCATTTTGAACGACACACCGCTTTGCAGTTTTCCATATACTTAACGAAAAATATTTCAAAATCCAACAAGAAATACTGTATTACTTATACGGCTTCCGGTAGACTCTTGCGATGTCGTTTTGTAGTTTCTTTGATTACAAGGTGTTAAATGAAAGATCTATATTATGTGCATATGGTGTTTTTTTTTGTATGTTTTTAAGTGTCTTGATCACACAATTCTACGGGAGCCTAAACTTCTGAGCAGAGCTGTATCTGTTGCTGATTGAAGGGCCGTGCTGATACTCGGATTCCCTGCCATTCCCTTTAACGTGTTTTTGTCAGCAGGGATTCAACGAAACTGAAACAACCCTGTTGGAAATGTGTTCATTTCACATAGTGAAAAGCTGCCTTTCTCTCGTTTGCCCTCATCTGTTCAATTCTTATTGATTGGCACTCAGTAACTGTGCAGGGGAAGGTTAGGTGTTGAGTAATGAAGACGTTTTTAAAAGGTTGTATTCTATTTAATTCAAACATTTGAAAGGGAATTTCAGTACTAGGACAATCGGTGTATCGGCTGCCCCCGAAATGGAATATTCAGTAAAGTTTTAAAATAAAATCTGAACATGAACCCTTATGTCCGTTTCAGCATCGGTATGAACATTCATGCAGTATCCTCTCTGAATCGGATTATCCCAGCTTCTCAGTTCACCTTGTCATATGTTGCTGTCCTAGACAGTGTAGCAGCTGATCAGGGCTGTATTGCTGTGTTTTCAGTGTTGGGGGGGTTGTGTTGGGTTGGGAGGGTGTGTGTTGTGTTTGAGTGTCGGGGTGTGTGTGTGTGTTGGGTTGGGAGGGGGTGTGTTGTGTTCTTGAGTGTTGGTTGTGTTGTTGGGAGGGGGTGTGTTGTGTTTTGTGTGTGGGGGGGTGTGTTGTGTTTGAGTGTCGGGGGTGGTGTTGTGTTTTTGCGTGTCAGGGGTGTGTTTTGTTGGGAGGGGGTGTGTGTGTGTGTTGTGTTGTCTTTGAGTGTCGGGGGTGGTGTTGTGTTTTTGCGTGTCAGGGGTGTGTTGTGTTTTGCGTGTGTGGGGGTGTGTTGTTTTGGGAGGGGGAGGGATGATCTATTGTGCCCGTAAGCGCATGCAGATGTTGGGTCTCCGAGCCGGGATGAAGCCAGGTTTGCAGAAGCACTTGTAGGAGCCGCTGGTATTGATGCAGTAAGAGTTCTTGCACAATGAGCCGCGTTTATTCAGCTCAGCACATTCGTCAATGTCTGTGAAGACAGGGAAACAAAAAGCTGTCAGGTTGCATTGAGGTCACTTGCTGTTGTATTGTTCTTGGTTTGGTGCAGTGGCTGCTGAGTTTGATTTCATTTCTCTTATCAGTACAGCCTCAGAATGCTCTGCAGCTGCTACCTACACTCTCCAGAGTGCATATCCAATCTCAGCACGGCAAGATTTCTCCCGGCTGAGAAGACAGCAGCTATGTCAGGTACGGTTGGAATTCCTTTTGGAAATATCAACTGGATGAGTCCACTGAAAAAATTGCTCATCAGGTATATGATATGAGAGATAGCGATAGAGAGAGAGAAATTTTGCATTGATTGCAGAGCAGCTGCTTACCGACACACCGAGTCCTGCTGTGGTGAAGCCGGAAGCCTGCGTTGCACTCGCAGGCCGTCCCCAGGTAGGTGCGCACACAGCGGCCATTCGGACAGGCACACTCATCAGAATCCTCCTCTGAACTGTCTCCTTCTGAGAGAGAAAGAGGGGGGGAGAGAGTGAGGAACTGAACCTCTGAGCTCTCTCCTTCCTGAGAGAGGAACTGAACCTCTGTGCTGTCTCCTTCCTGAGAGAGGAACTGAACCTCTGAGCTGTCTCCTTCCTGAGAGAGGAACTGAACCTCTGATCTGTCTCCTTCCTGAGAGAGGAACTGAACCTCTGAACTGTCTCCTCCTTAGAGAGGGGGGGGGGGGAGAGTGAGAGGGAATAACATCAGCAATGCTAGCATGGCATTTAAAGTGGACAGTGGCTCTTGAAGCTTTTAGGCTGAGGCAGCCCTCCAATCCAAATCCTCCACCGAGTCACGCTGTGCGTTTGGAGGAGGCAGACGTGCTCTCCACAGGTGGCTTGCATGGAATGCTGAGCAAAGCTGCTACATGATTTGGACCCCAAACCTTCTGCCTTACTACAAATTCACCTTTACTATCATGTACAGTTAGAGAAGACTTACTGGAATGTTAGCACCATGTACTGGAGAGAGACAGAGAGAGACTCGGACTCGCACTCACTGCGGGCACATAGTTAAATACTCATTCCAGGTCAGACAAACTCACCATTATTGTAGTCAGCTAAAGAGAAGGACTCTCTTTCTCCGTAAGAGTCCGTGTCCATGGCGCACAGACGACTGAAGATATCTAAACGAGGACAGGAAAGAAATGCAGTGACGCATTACAAAAGAAAGCTTCAGAAGCAAACTGATTTGCTCGGAAACGGATAAGCCAAAAAAAAAAAAAAGACACAATCTTGGTTTCAGTGTTTAGTTCGCCCATGGCGGGATCTGTATTAAACAGCCACGTTCTTATTGACTGGTACTCGATAACAGAGAAGCGCAAGCGAGGGAAAGCGTTGATTTGTGTTGTCTGATAATAAACACTTTTTTTTTTTTTTAAAGATTTTGTTCAATTTTTATTATTAAAGGGAACTGCTTGGAAAATCCGCCCACGTGTGCACACCCTGGTACGTCTCCCGCGGCCGCAAGGGTCAGTGTTACCTGAGTGGCGTGGGGGGCATGTCCGGCACTCCGGCCCCCAGCCCCGGCCGATGTGACAGCAGCACTCCGAGTAGGTGACCGGGGGTCCGTTATGAGGTGCGCTGCACATATGATCCAGCCCCACGTATTGGAAGCAGACGTCCCTGTGAGCAGCCGTGCGATCTGCAAGAGAAGCACACGCACACACAGCACTCAGCCGAGAGCAAGGAGCTCAGCCCCGCAACTGTACACTGCAGCTGAGCCAAACTAGCTGGTAGTGTTGACAGATTCTAGCAAGGGGATACTCCTTTTGCTTCATAAAGTCGAATGAAACCTGCAGAGTGATGGTACGCGAGCATCCTGCATTACACACCGCTTTGTATATACCGCCGATAAACTGACACAAATGTGACATGAAATACTGCACTGCTATTATGGCTTCCAGTACGCTTTTTTCTGCGATAACCTTTTGTAGTTTCTTTGATTACATGATGTTAAATAAAATCTAAATTATGTTCAAATAGGGTTTTTTTTTTTATGCTGTCTCAATCCTAAAATTCTAGGTGAAAACTTTCGGCTTGCATGCAAAAAACGCTACAACCTAATAAAATAAAAATCTAGCTAATCATCTCCATAACAATAACCTTAAAATAAATATACAGGAAAAGCGTGCCTTCATTAAAGTGCTATTTAAAATAAAACTTGAAACTAATTATTCTACAAAAGCGATACATCAGTGGTTAGATTTCTTGTCTAGGGATGCGTTCTTGCAGAGCACTACAAATTGGTCTGGACAAAACCCACATTTTTTAAGGGCCCTCTACTGGTTTATTAAAGAAAGTGGGGGTGTTTAGCTACAAGGGCGTCCTAGAATGATTTTAATATTCAAACGGCACGCAAGAAAATAAACATTGCATCCCAGAAAAAAGGTGAAGTCTGCTCCAGACAAAGATAAGCACCCAATAACAAACTTTTACACTTGAAGTCTGTCTTCATCTGTCATTTCTCTTTTGATATTTCTGCAGTTAAAAGGAGGAGAGTTTGAGAACATCTAGAACAGTGTGTGTGGGTCCGAGGAGCGTCTTAGTGATCCGGAACCCCAGCCCGTGTTTCTAAGAAATGCACTCGGAGCTCTGCTGTGTCCCGTGTTGCTGTCTGTATCGCAGGGTTACATTTTTATATTAAGAATTGATTTATTGATTTATTTATTTTAATCGCACATCATGAATAATAAATCAACTGGGCAACACATTTCTCAACATTTACTCAGGCGCGTTCGCCAGGAGAGAAATCTAAGGATTGCAGTGCATGCAAATCATTTTGTAGTTTCTTGGATAGCATGATGTTAAATCTAATATATATATGTAAAAATGTCTCAGTTCTAAAATTCTAGGTGTTGCAAAACTTTTGGCCAGAACTGTACACTGGAACCTGCCCTCTCCATTCTGAAATGAGAATCAACTACCAAAAAATTCTTTCGAACCCAGATCTAAACCCGCCGGATTAGATTGCTTAAAGTAAATGTAGGTAACAAAATAACGGCATGCATTTTAGTCATTTTGCACCTCCGTTGGCTACATGCATCTCAAACGTGCAGTGTTGAAAGAAACGCATGTTACAGCACGTCATTTTAAAACGTGGTTTCTGGTCCTGCTGTACTTTGGCTTGAAGGAAGCGCTCAGTTTCTACGCTGTACTCTTCGGTTCTCTCTTTGCACTTGCAATCCTGAGTGATCTCATCTCAGCAGTGCCTCCTGGGTCAAAGCATGTTACTGGCTGAGAGCAGCTGAAGGGGTGGGGCCAATTTTACTCTCCAGGTGACCTGACCCAGGAAGTACAAGCAGTCTAAAAGCATGGTTTGCAAACAGTTTCATTTAACCTAGTGTAGTACCAGATGGCATGTTTATAAATTGAAAATACAAAATGTGTTTCTTTCAAAACTGCACACCTGAGACCCATACATCGAGTAAATGTGCATGGTGGAGAACATGCAGCTATTTTGTCAGGGACAATTGCTTTAAGTGGGGCGCGATTCATACAAAAGGCTGAGGACCCCTGCTTTAAAGAGCTGGTTGGCAGCTCTGAGTTGGGTACCCACCATCAAACACACACTGCTTGAGCGCGGCGCTGAAAGTGAGTGGCAGCTCGCAGATGCAGTGGAAGGAGCCCAGGGTATTGACACACAAGCCCTTCTTACAGTACGATGGGTCCTGACACTCATCCACATCTGCAAGGAGAAGGACAGCCGTCACCTCCCTTCCCTCTCGTTAGCACATGCATCACTGACACTGGAGCGCTCGCCAAGGGAACACTGCCTTCTAAAGGAGCGCGTCTCAATTGTCTTACCTTTTATTGGTGCTGGCTTTCTCTGCTCCACCAGCACAGAGGGAGGCTGTTCAGAGAGTAGAAGAGCCTCCCTTTCAATGCTCCACCAGCACAGAGCAGAGCCGAGGGAGGCTGTTCAGAGCATAGAAGAGCTTCCCTTTCAATGCTCCACCAGCACAGAGCAGAGCCGAGGGAGGCTGTTCAGAGCATAGAAGAGCTTCCCTTTCAATGCTCCACCAGCACAGAGCAGCCGAGGGAGGCTGTTCAGAGCAGTAGAAGAGCTTCCCTTTCAATGCTCCACCAGCACAGAGCAGAGCCGAGGGAGGCTGTGCAGAGCATAGAATTCCCTTTCAATGCTCCACCAGCACAGAGCACAGCCGAGGGAGGCTGTTCAGACAGTAGAAGAGCTTCCCTTTCAATGCTCCACCAGCACAGAGCAGAGCCGAGGGAAGCTGTTCAGAGCATAGAAGAACTTCCCTTTCAATGCTCCACCAGCACAGAGCACAGCCGAGGGAGGCTGTTCAGACAGTAGAAGAGCTTCCCTTTCAATGCTCCACCAGCACAGAGCAGAGCCGAGGGAGGCTGTTCAGAGAGTAGAAGAGCTTCCCTTTCAATGCTCCACCAGCACAGAGCAGAGCCGAGGGAGGCTGTTCAGACAGTAGAAGAGCTTCCCTTTCAATGCTCCACCAGCACAGAGCAGAGCCGAGGGAGGCTGTTCAGAGAGTAGAAGAGCTTCCCTTTCAATGCTCCACCAGCACAGAGCAGAGCCGAGGGAGGCTGTTCAGACAGTAGAAGAGCTTCCCTTTCAATGCTCCACCAGCACAGAGCAGAGCCGAGGGAGGCTGTTCAGAGAGTAGAAGAGCTTCCCTTTCAATGAACCACCAGAACAGAGCAGAGCCGAGGGAGGCTGTTCAGAGAGTAGAAGAGCTTCCCTTTCAATGCTCCACCAGCACAGAGCAGAGCCGAGGGAGGCTGTTCAGAGAGTAGAAGAGCCTCCCTTTCAATGAACCACCAGAACAGAGCAGAGCCGAGTGAGGCTGTTCAGAGAGTAGAAGGTGGTCCCTACTGCACTCACCTCCTTGCTCCTCTGGGGGGGTGCAGGTGTTGCGGTCAGGGGCGAGAGCCCAGGGCGGGGGGCAGATGCAATAGTAGGAGCTGGGGGTGTTCACACACCGCCCGTTTTTACAGTTTGCTGGGTCCTGACACTCATCCACATCTGAAACGAAGAGAGACGCAAGTTTGAAACTTTACAAAACTCTACCACAGAGGCAGGCAACCTGGGCACTTCCAATGCGCTCCATTGCAGGACTTTGTTCCAGCCAGATCCTTCATTATTTAATTGCTCTTCCAATGCGCTCCATTGCAGGACTTTGTTCCAGCCAGATCCTTCATTATTTAATTTGCAGGACTTTGTTCCAGCCAGATCCTTCATTATTTAATTGACCTCCTGAAGGACCTGGTTGGAACAAAGTCCTGCAGTGGAATGAACTGGAATTGCCCAGGTTGCCTAGCCCTGCTCCAGAACAATCAACCATAAGATATGCAGAAATACCAACAAAAAACAGAACAATAATTTGACCCTATTCACCAAACTTTAAGGACTAAAAAGAGTTAATAAACTCTTGTATTCTTTTAGATCAACCAGTGCATAAAAAATATGAGGTAAGAGTCTAACCCCCTAACATAATCAGCTGTAATATAGAAATACTAAAAGAAACCTCTTCACGAAACTCATAGAAGATAACCCTGCTCACTGTGACTGGACTATACAGCTAACCCTGCTCACTGTGACTGGACTATACAGCTAACCCTGTTCACTGTGACTGGACTATACAGACTGCTCACTGTGACTGGATACAGCTAACCCTGCTCACTGTGACTGCTCACTGTGACTGGACTATACAGCTAACCCTGCTCACTGTGACTGGACTATACAGCTAACCCTGCTCACTGTGACTGGACTATACAGCTAACCCTGCTCACTGTGACTGGACTATACAGCTAACCCTGCTCACTGTGACTGGACTATACAGCTAACCCTGCTCACTGTGACTGCTGGACTATACAGCTAACCCTGCTCACTGTGACTGGACTATACAGCTAACCCTGCTCACTGTGACTGCTGGACTATACAGCTAACCCTGCTCACTGTGACTGGACTATACAGCTAACCCTGCTCACTGTGACTGCTGGACTATACAGCTAACCCTGCTCACTGTGACTGCTGGACTATACAGCTAACCCTGCTCCCTGTGACTGGACTATACAGCTAACCCTGCTCACTGTGACTGGACTATACAGCTAACCCTGCTCACTGTGACTGCTGGACTACACAGCAAAGGATCTGCGTCCAGCCCTCGCCTCTCCACTCAATTCAAGGGGCTGAGATTCCATTTCATTACGCTGCCCTGCCCTGTACCCTCCGGTAGAAGATTGCCCCGTACGTACCCACTGTTGCCGGAGGGACACACTTCTTATTGGATGTGTCAGGAGTCCAGGGGGCGGTGCAGCTGCAGTAGAAGGACCCGCGGGTGTTCACACAGCGCCCGTTCTGACAGTTCGATTCATCGTGACACTCGTCAACGTCTGAGAATACGACACAGAACACGCAACGAAGAACAGGGTTAAACAAGACATCATCTAAGACTACATCTTTAGCTGCGTCGATACCTTAGATCTGCCGCAAGGTTCAGTCATTGTCATTACTAATAGAAGACAGATGCACATCTGCATATAAAGTGCTTGATTATTTTACCCCTGTTCTCCTTCAATTCCGTTGCCTCCCCACAGAAACTCCCCACAACAGCTCAGGAGAACTGAAGGTCAGCGGGTGTCCTCCGATCCCCAAGCCAACCGCCTCTTTACACCCAGGAGCGTCACAGCGGATGTGAGCTACCGCCCCCTGGAGGACTAGTCCTGCAGGTGTTTGAACTCATCGGGTGCCTGGCCAGTAGGGGGCACTGTAGCACGGTGAGGAGAAACTGTCCCTGCTGGTTTTGCCTCCCTAACCCAGCACCAGAGCCAATGCTCCCTGTGGAATCTCCAGTAAAGAACTTCACACAGCCAGGAACCTGCGCTCTCCTGACTGTATGACTCCCCCTGCACACCACACAGCCGTGCCTTTACCAGAGGAGACTCTCTGTGACCCCTGCACTCCCCTGAGTGTATGACTGCCCCTGCACACCACGCAGCTGTGCCTTTACCAGAGGAGACCCTCGGAGACCCCTGCGCTCCCCTGACTGTATGACTCCCCCTGCACACCACGCGGCCGTGCCTTTACCAGAGGAGACCCTCTGTGACCCCTGCGCTCCCCTGACTGTATGACTCCCCCTGCACACCACGCGGCCGTGCCTTTACCAGAGGAGACTCTCTGTGACCCCTGCGCTCCCCTGACTGTATGACTGCCCCTGCACACCACGCGGCCGTGCCTTTACCAGAGGAGACCCCCTGGGACCCCCAGCTTCAGAACCCCAGCCCCAGACCCATGGAAAGCAGGCGAGGCAGCTCCAGTACCTATGCACTCCAGGAGATTGCTATCATAGTAGAATCCTTGCTGGCAGTAACACTCGTACTCTGGCTGTGTGTTGACACATCGTCCCTCTTTACAGATCTCATTTCCAAACAAAGCGCACTCGTCGATATCTGAACACAGAGAGAAAAAGAAATCAAACCACAGAGAACACCATCTGACCTGCTTTCCTACACACCATTCGCTTACACCTCCATCTATCCTGTACTCCCAGGAACTCATTCTAAATGACGTTGGAGCTAGTTTGATTACAACTGGATGGGGTTTTTGCAGCTATGTGAGAGTGGCGTGCAGACAGAGAGGCACCTCAATACATCCTCACAATCTCACATTCCCAGTAACTAATGCTAATGTTAACACCAATTTTCATTGCAATTGGATACATGGTTTTCCAGATGTGTGGAGAAATGTGTGCTGTAAGTAAGACTTCCTCCACTATATCCCGGGGATAATGAAGCACCTCTGGGGGTGGATACCTATGTGAACAGGCACGCCATAATCCAGAAGGTTCGCCTCGTGGTAGAACCCCTTTCCAGCTGGGCAGAGAGAGTAGAATTCAGCTGGAAGAAGATAACACACAGAAGCATCAGAAAAGAGCGGAGGCCGCTCACAGCAGCGATTCTGGTCCTGCTCTTAGTAGCTAGCTGATGTAAACATGTTACCAAGATAGGTCTTTAACGATCCCAATCATAACTGCTGGACTATACAGCTAACCCTGCTCACTGTGACTGGACTATACAGCTAACCCCGCTCACTGTGACTGGACTATACAGCTAACCCTGCTCACTGTGACTGGACTATACAGCTAACCCTGCTCACTGTGACTGCTGGACTATACAGCTAACCCTGCTCACTGTGACTGGACTATACAGCTAACCCTGCTCACTGTGACTGGACTATACAGCTAACCCTGCTCACTGTGACTGGACTATACAGCTAACCCTGCTCACTGTGACTGCTGGACTGTACAGCTAACCCTGCTCACTGTGACTGGACTATACAGCTAACCCTGCTCACTGTGACTGCTGGACTATACAGCTAACCCTGCTCACTGTGACTGGACTATACAGCTAACCCTGCTCACTGTGACTGGACTATACAGCTAACCCTGCTCACTGTGACTGGACTATACAGCTAACCCTGCTCACTGTGACTGGACTATACAGCTAACCCTGCTCACTGTGACTGGACTATACAGCTAACCCTGCTCACTGTGACTGGACTATACAGCTAACCCTGCTCACTGTGACTGGACTATACAGCTAACCCTGCTCACTGTGACTGCTGGACTATACAGCTAACCCTGCTCACTGTGACTGCTGGACTATACAGCTAACCCTGCTCACTGTGACTGGACTATACAGCTAACCCTGCTCACTGTGACTGGACTATACAGCTAACCCTGCTCACTGTGACTGACTGGACTGTACTATACAGCTAACCCTGCTCACTGTGACTGCTGGACTATACAGCTAACCCTGCTCACTGTGACTGCTAACCCTGCTCACTGACTATACAGCTAACCCTGCTCACTGTGACTGCTGGACTATACAGCTAACCCTGCTCACTGTGACTGGACTATACAGCTAACCCTGCTCACTGTGACTGCTGGACTGTACAGCTAACCCTGCTCACTGTGACTGCTGGACTGTACAGCTAACCCTGCTCACTGTGACTGCTATGGCTTCCGGTAGACTTTTGCAACATCATTTGGTAGTTTCTTTGATTACATTACGTTAAATAAAACATCTAAATTATGTTTGTATGGTTTTTTTTTTGTTTGTTTTTTTTTTTTTTCTTAATTCTGTCTCAATCATAATATTCTAGGTGATGCAACACTTTTGTCTGGAGCTGCACAGCGGATTTTCAGCTGTGATTGAGTTGAAGGTCGTGGCTCTTGTTGAGAGGGAGCTCTGGGGCAGCGCTGGCCTCTCACCTGAGTTGTGCACTGGGCAGGGGTAGATCTCGCAGTGGTCCCCCCAGCCAGAGCCGATGGACGAGCAGCAGCACTCCTGCTTGGTGATGTTGATGGCCAGCACACTGTCACAGAACACGGTGTCATCGAGGTTCAGATAGCACTCCTTCTTATCATCAGAGTCCACCTCGATCTCTGCAGGACAGCAACCGCACTGAAAACACTGCAGAGCACTTCCTTCAACACAATTCTGCTAACCTAACATCTACTGCTGTCATTTTGTTAGTCTCAGATTATATGAAAAACACCCGCATTATGGTAAAGGTGACTCTATTAATGGTCCTTTAGTTGAAGCTGAATGAAGCTTTAGTTGAACTACTTCTTAAACGGAAATTATGCAGAAAAAGTGTTCCTAGCGGCTGCACGGCAGCCCTTTGGTTGACAGGTTACAGACTGTCACGGTTCCCTGCTCGAGGTAGCGCCCCCTACCTTCGCAGCTGTGCTTGTCCTCAGCGTTGATGAAGCCCTCATTACAGACACAGAGATAGTCTCCGGCCACATTCGCACACGCGCCATTGGGCTGGCACAGGCTGTGATCCTGGGCACACTCATCAATGTCTGCAGAAAAGAAAAAACTTGAGCAACTTGGTGTTGGGACCCCTCTCCTCCCTCTTCTCACTTCTTATCCCTCCCCTCTCCTCTCTCCCTTCCCCCCCATCTCAACACGTTTTACTAACAAATCTCTCAACTCAAAGATCTCCCCAAACCCTTCTTGCACGTCTTACCCTGTATAACTGAAAGCTGATAGGTGCTTACCCTGGCACCTGCGTCCATTGATGAGCTGAAACCCTTGCTGACATTTGCAGGAGTAGGAGCCCATCTTGTTGATGCAGTGCCCTCCCACGCAGCTAGAGGGCACTGCACACTCATCGGTGTCTGAGAGAGAGAGGGAGGTAGAGGCTGGGGATTAAGGGTAGAAATTTGCACAATCCCACCTGTCTAAATTATTAAAATTGCATTTGAATCAAAGAAAACAAGGACGTTGGTTCACTTAAAATGATATAACTTGCAACTTGACTGAGGAAGGGCTTCGCCGTGCTTTCACTGTGTTTTATTATACGTTGCTAGGCTTTTACAGTGGGACGCTGTTATAGGAGAGCTCCACCAGCCTTGCTCTCTGGGGCATACCTTCGCAGTGGCTGCCCTCCTGTGTCAGCTGGAATCCTGGGTAACACTGGCACTGAAAGGAGCCCTCCGTATTCACACAGCGCCCGTTGGCACACAGCCGATCGTCCTCACATTCGTTGATATCTGCCGGGTGACAAGAAAAGCACTGACCATACTTCCAGTACAACACAGAACCATTTCTCTAGAGCTTTACAATACAACACAGAGCCATTTCTCTAGAGCTTTGCAGGAAGCTGTCTCACAGCGAGTGTCTTTAGCACCAGCAGATGCTGGATTTTTTTAAACGTTTCTTTTTGTATTACAACATTCTCTATAGTTGAGTGATTAAGCTGTTTTTAAAATGCTTTACCATACCTCCCTGTGCTTTATAATGCTTGCCTATGCTTTACAAAACCTCTTGGTGCTTTACAATGCTTGTCTATGCTTTCCCATACCTCTGTGCTTTACAATGCTTCCCTATGCTTTACATACATCTCTGCGCTTTACAATGCTTTACCAGACCTCTCTGTGCTTTACAATGCTTCCCTATGCTTTACCATACCTCTCTGTGCTTTATAATGCTGTATTACTAGGCTTTTACTAACTTATTTTAAATCAAACTCGTTCATTTCCATCAGCAGCTGATTGAGATTCATTTCAATTGGGACTCTGCCTGCCTGTCTGCCTGCCTGCCTGCCTGCCTGCCTGTCTGTCTGTCTGCCTGCCTGTCTGTCTGTCTGTCTGTCTGTCTGTCTGTCTGTCTGTCTGTCTCAGCCCCAGTTAGGACTGGCAGAACTCCATCTCTCACACTGAAGTGACCTGATGAGCATCCAATGTGAAGGAAGCTAGAGAGAGAGAGAGGCAGGTTTTAATCTGTAGGCTGTGATTATATTATACTGTCCGGGGAATATTGGAAGTTGGTGAATTCTTTAATAAATAGCAGCTATACAGCATCGTGACACATGCAGGTTTGACTTGTGTGTCGTGTCTGGTTGCAGAGTGGCTTGTAGACTGTTTGACACTGGGAACGGGATGAGACTGGGTTTTGCCGATGGAAATTGCATTACAGTTTTGGATGCAGTCCCTGCTTTTCATTAACGACCTTTACGGGTACATCTTTGCAGGGCTGCCCTTTTTTGAACTTCCCCTTGCAGGTGTCTCCTCTTTGCATGGCTGGTCCCTTTGTGCTGACTTGGTCGTGAATGTGAAGTGCAGTGCTTGTGTCCAGATGACTGTGCGTGTAAAGCAGAGAGGAGTTTTACCCCGGCACGCCTTGCTGTCAGATTTGGAAGTGAAGCCCTCGTCACACACACATCGGTAGGAGCCCTGCAGGTTCTCACAGCGGCCGTTCGGACACACGCCCTGGTCCTGGCACTCATCAATGTCTGGAAGAAGCAGGAAACCAGCTTAACAAACACACGCCACAGGAAACCTGTATGTAGGCTTACTCCTTTTAGAGGATTGATTTTTGACTTTTTTATTGAAGCATCATGGTGCCTGTTAGCTGTGCCCCGGGCTGCAGGGGCTTTCCTACTCAATGCCATAATTTTCAATTCATTCTTCGCTTCTGACCAAACGCACCCGGGGATATCCAAGAAAAATCCCAGCAAATGAAACGGGTCTCAATCATACCCGACGCTTTCCTGTTATTGGCTTTGGATCCCAGTGTCTCCGCCCCACTCAATCACAGCTCAGAACCCCTGTCAAACACTCTGAAGAGTGAGTGATTTATTACAGCATTTTGTGAGCTACTGAAAAGGAGCAAGCCTCGAACTTGTGTCTATGTCAACGCACACCTATATAGGGCTCCTTTGTGAATGGATGATATGTTTCACAGATCGAGTTCACAGTTAGGCCATGTAGACTGTAAATTTCACAGGTGTTCCAGAGCCTCCTACAGTAGTTCCTGGGTTGTCTGCATCACAGCCATACATATTTGATAAAAGGGGAAAAGATTTCTCGACAGCAGGCTGCTGCAAAGGTAATGTGTTTGTTGTAGCCACTGTGTGGGGTTCTGTAACACTGTACTGTGTACAGATCCTTCATTAGCTCTTGCTATGTCACAATGTTTTGCATTTTGAGTTATACAGACGGAACACTATACAGCACGTGTATCAGAATCCACCTGTATACTGTATGCATACACCGCCTGTCCACTTTATTAGGACCTGCACCAAATATTGGATTGGACCTCTGTTTGCCCTGATCACAGCCTTCACCTGATGTGGCACTGGCTCCACAAGGGGCTGGAAGGTGTCTCAGGTTGTTCAAGCTCATCCCAGACATGCTCAATTTGATTGAGATCATTGCGGTGGCCGTGGAAGAAGTCTCTCTCATGCACAGACGATCGGGGCATTATCATTTTGAGAGCAGCCATCAGGGTTTAGCGCTGCTGGGCAGGTTTGATCTGATGCTTAAGAAACTGGTTCAGCCTTCCAGAGTAATCAAGGGACCCAGGGTGTGCCAGGAGAACACGCCCCACACCAGGGCCATGCCAAACCCAATCAGGGACACAGACAGGTCCTAATAAAGCTGAGGCAGTGCTGATCATGGGTATGTGTTTTATATCGGTCCCAACTCATTCCCTCCACCACACAAACCAACCACAAATCGCCTTCTTGCCATTGTCTTTAAACCTGAAGACAATGTGGACAGCAGCCCAAAGATGAACACCCGATTTAAAACTGGTCCCAAAGCTGCACAGCTGAATCTGTGCACAGTGAGTGCTGCTCTGTTAAGTGTGAAGCAGGTTGTTAAGGGAAGGCTACTTGTTAAATTGTGAAGCTTGTGCAATCGCAGATCTTGCATTATTGGAATGCGCTGCACCTATCAGGAGCCTGGGCTAGCTCTCCTTTAAGGGGGAGGTAAGAGAATTGATAATTACAGCCTTGGCAGGTCTTGAAACTTGTAGAAGCCTGACACCCATACCTGGGGCTTGGATCTCAAAGTAGTCATTTTGTTTAAATGACCAGGAGTTTGATGTTAAAAATGAGACTTTTTCATGCTGTGATGAAAAGTTAATTTACCTGATGCCTGATTGCTCAAACTCCCGGCAATAACATACCTGAACCAAGTTTTGAAATGCAGGCTGTAGGGCTCATGCGAGTTTGAAGCCCTGCATAAATATCTGGCAGTAAATTGAGCCCCTGTTCTGGGATACAGCAGTGCAAGATCACGCCTTACAATTGCACGGAACGTACAGGGTGCCCAGCTTGGATTGGAACTCAGTGTCGAGGAAACTTTCTACCCAGCCTGTGCCCAGAATCCCCAGCACCACAGGAGGGGGCAGGGGCAAGCGTACGGGGAAGCAGGGGGCTGGGTGCTAGAGGGAAGGAGATAGAGAGAGAGAGGGGTACATGCCTGCAGCCTCCAGGCTAATGCTTCTGCGAGTGATATTGTGAGCTGCTGAAAATATGAAATGGCAGATTAACAGTGGATGTATACAAAAAAATTACTGAGAGAGAGGAAAGAGACTTCACCACAGGTACAAAGATCGGGGTTCGCTCGGCAATGTAATTCACACCCAGGACCTCCTTGCAAACGAGACCCCTGTCTCAGTGGGAAAATCTCCTGCTAAATAAATAAAGGCAAAAATTGTGAGTGAAATTATTGTTCCCTTGGTAATCTAGAAGAGAATCTCTCGACTAGCACAGTGACTTGTAATTCGCATCTGCAATGGAATTAACCACCAAGAAAAAATCGCCTGGATTTGAATTGATTTGTAAATCGCACTGCTAAAGAGTTTGCTTGAATTCCAGGACCTCTGCATTCAAATAGAAAGAGTCATTCGTTCTGGAGCGCTGGTCATCTCAAGCAATCTGGATTTGCTCAAACATATGCGTTTCAAGTCTGGGGAGACATTTTTCCATAGGAAAGAGGAGAATGGGAATTAACAGTTCTGGAATTCACATCTGGAGCAACAGTGCAAATAAAACATCCGGAGTTAACAGCTCCGTTCCCGGCGTCCACATCTGGAGCTACGAGAAGTAGAAAACATCTGGACCAGCATAGGGTTGCATGGACACCTGGATTAACAGTGTAGCCACACCTGCCCACATCTAATCAAACACAACAAGGTGTGGATTAGCAGAGATTTGTTCTGGAGCAAAATCAATCCAGTAGAAAAACATCGGGATTAGAACAGGGATTCACTTGCATCTGGAAATGGAAATGATCACAAAGATGCGTTATTGCCATGCACTCTGCCATCGTTACACCTGGGGTCCTGTTGCATGTTGGTTCACATCACTGAAACAACATGCTCACCTAGGAGAAAGAGTATGGCATACAAACCACCCGGCATTAGCTGAATTAATCGCAGCATGCACACGGGCTGGGCTAGGAGAGCTGCATGGGAACACAGATTCAGGATTCATTTCTTCAGTATCCCCTGGGTGAGTGTTTAAGAGAAGACAGACTGGTTATCACAGACAGGGTTGCATGGATTAAACAGAAGCCGTCTGTGTAAAGGAGCTAGGGAAAAACAAACCATAGATTATCCTCCTATACATTTATATACTGTATATAAAATACTACAAACTTGCCTGGTGTTCTGTAATATCATGAACACAGTGTGCAGGAAAATGACCAATGAAGAATATCTTTACTTAGCTTCTGTGGTATTAAAAAAATGCAAGTAGCTTCAATCTCATTTTAACAGCTGTTTTACACTCCCTTTACTATTTGATGAAGTCTGCAACATCCTGGGTGGTTCTATTGAGTTCTTAGCATTTTCTCTAAATCTGACGTTGGTCACGTGTCACGTGATTGGAATAGAATGAAGAGGGATGTTCCTGCAATTGGGATTCTCCAGACAAGCTCAAAGCAGGATACAGGGAAGTTTAGAGAAAAATAATAATACTGGAGCAAGGACATGAACGACTGTAAACACCGTGGATAGTAAGGGTGGGCGTGTATTAAAATGACATGTGAAGCTGCTCTCTCTTGAACCAGCTCGTGAAATTCACAGGGCTGCAGTGGCTCACCGTAGCAGGCTTGAGCCAGGCCGCGGTGCCCGGGGGGGCAGGGGATACAGTCGTGGGACCCGGGTCGGTTCTCACAGCGCTCGTTCGGGCACGTATTGGGGTCCAGACACTCGTCAATATCTGGAAACAAGGAGAACCTCAGCTGAGCTCACATATTACAACAGAATATGTCTTCTACAGAGTCTCCAGTTTAAGATTTGTGAATTCCGCCCAACAAAGGTTTAGATACAAAATGTACCGTTACTATTAATAGAGGTAACTGATCGGGTTTCCTGAGGATAAGGCATGGAATCTGAGAAGCTGAGATCATGTTTTAAAATCTAAATGCATATTTGTTATAACAGGTAAAAATGAATGGAAGTAGACAACGGGCAAAGCGAATGGAGTGAAGTTGTTGTCGGATGACTCTCTTGACAGCATGCGTTGGTATTCAGTGCTTACCTTCACAGATGGGGTGACGAGAAGATTTGCTCTTGTAGCCCGGGTAACAGTCACACTTGTAGAACCCGGGCTGGTTCACGCAGCGCCCCCCATCACCACAGATCTTGGGTTTGGCACACTCATTGACGTCTGAAACACCAACAAAAAGCACAGCCTTGAGCAAAGCAGTCACAGTAAAACCTCTCAACTAACCGGGTAACACATTTTTTTTTTTTTTTTTTTTTGTTCCTGGGTAGTAAGTGTTATTTCCTAATTGCTTATGCCTCAAAAGTATAGAAAATGGCTATTATTCCCCACAAACTTTGCTTTTGTGACCAGGACAGTGATATTTCAAAATATCACTATTTCCAATGGGAAAACGGGTGAATGTGTGTCTTTTTGTTCACATAAAGTCAGAAAAAAACAACATATGAATCCAAATTAACATGTATTTATACTAAAGTAATACAAAAATGACTACAAAAGATTTAGAAGTGAGTAGTTTTTCGAGATTTACGGTTATACTGTATTTACTCTCCTTCAGCAACATGACTAGGTAACCCATTCCATCCCCTCACCATTCTCTGTGTGAAGAAGTGTCTCCT
>NW_024473154.1:0-19891 GCF_017654505.1 Polyodon spathula | reverse complement strand
ATCCATAACCCTTTCAATACAGGAAGATGCTTCACCGCTGTGCCTAGCAGACGAGTTTGCAGCATTGCAATGCAAAACTTTCTTTTGTGTAAGTGGCCCATTTGCATAATTGAGGTTGCATCTTTGTAAATGCATCCTTGTTTGATGTGTTACGCTTTCCTCAAATTGCGGGTTGGAAATTTGGGCTGCATCATAAATTCGAAGGAATACGGCAATTAAGCGCCAGCACCATCTAGTGTACAGCCGGTGTATTGCCAGCAAAAGAAATAGATCCTCTCCAGAAATGGCAGAACACAAGAGAGGCATTTGATGTGATCTAATCCATGTTGCATATATGAATGGCAAATTATACTTAAGAGCAACTCGTGAACACATCCTCAAAGCAGATTAACACAGAGGAAACACACTGAGGAAATGCATCAAAAACCACTAAAGATAAGGGGATGAAGTGGAAGCAACAGAGTTGAAAGGTCATGTGTATTAAAGACACATGGTGAAACAACACAGGAAAGAGACAGAAACGAACCAGGTCTCAATATTTCAGATTTGATGGGCGCTCCAGGTCCTCTGAATGGCGTTTATCAGAGGTGTGAGCAGAGACCTGGCTCTGAAAGGAACGACAGCTCGAAATGTGATTCCTGTCGAGATAGAATATTTGGCATCAAATATATATCTATATAGTTATATATATATATATATATATGATATATAGATATATATATATATAATAGATAGATAGATATGATAAAACAGCCTAGATTTATAGGTGATAACTTTCTTCACTATATCCTCCTACAGCTGCTGTTTCTTTAAAGAGCAGAAGGCAGGGCTGATCTGAAAACAGCCTATTTGTGGGTATTTATAGGCACCAGACGTCAGAGAATAAGGGTCTCATTCAAAAATGTAATCTTTAACTAAAAAAATCTAATCAGTCCCGGAAAAAAAAAAAACTAAAACAATTTAAATCCTACTAAATATGCACCCAGGCATTGTACAAACAGTTCTATAACCTCCTTAAACAGCCCTGCTCCAGAAAATCAATGCAAAGCCAGTGAAAGACAAGCCATGGGGACTCTGTGCAGGTTATATAGGATTTTAACAGCCGTTTCACAGGCAGCTTCAGACCCAAATACACTCAAGAGGCTCCTGGGACATTTTGTTTGTTATTATCCTGGTTCACGAATCAGTCCCTGCGCAGCAAAATAAAACTTTTTAGCCAATGAAATCCTTTACCACCTGCAACACAGTCTATGGAGGTCTCAAACGTGCAGCTCCACAGCGGATGTGAGCCACCGCCCCCTGGAGGACAAAGACAGGCCAAGCAGGTGACCGCTTGCGCTCACCAGGTGCCTGAACAGTAGGGGGCGCTGTACAGCGGTGAGGAGAAACTGCCCCTGCTGGAATCCCCAGTGAAGACCTCACACAACTTCACCCAGTCAGGACTGTTTATTCTATCCATATAGCTACTAACTCTCTCTCTGTATCTATATATTTCTCTGTATATATATTATGTTTATTTTCTATCTATCCATTGGTTTGTTCTTTATCAATCTTCTATCTATTTGTCTGTCTATCTATCTATTGGTTTGTTCTTTATCAATCTTCTATCTATTTGTCTGTCTATCTATCTATTTGCATCTCTGTCTGTCTATCTTTCAATCTATCTGTCTGTCTATCTATCTATATATCTATCTGCCTGCCTCTCTATCTATCTATCTGTCTATCTGCCTGTCACTCTCTCCATGTCTGTCTGCCTGTCTATCTGTCTATCTGCCTGTCTATCTATCTATCCTGTCTATCTATCTATCTAGTGAACCAGTCTCTGGCTGTTTGATAGCACTGTTCTGTTCTTTTTAAATCACATTGTGTTGTTCTGGTTTCTCAGAGAGGGACCAGAGAGGTTTTTCAGTGTTAACACCTCCTCCCACCTTTCTTCTCTCTCTCTCTCTCTCTCTCTCTCTCTCTCTCTCTCTCTCTCTCTCTCTCTCTCTCTCTCTCTCTCTCTCACACACACACACACACACAGCCACAAGGTTGCTATATTGAAAATGTGAGCGATGTGTCACAGACTCTCCATCTCTCCCTCTCTCTTCAGCATCCACTGTCTCTTTCCTTCTTTGTTTGCTGCCACATTCTTTTTTCTCCCCTCTTCCCTTTCTTTTTTTTACTGTCCCTCCTCTCTTTCTTTCTTTTAATTTATCCCTCTCCCCCTCTATCTCTCCCCCTCTCTTTCTTCCTCCCTCTCCCCCTCTCTCTCTCTTCCTCTCTCTTTCTCTTTCTTCCCCTCTCTCTCTCTTCCTCTCTCCCCCCTCTCTTTCTCTTCCTCCCTCTCCCTCTCTCTTTCTCTATCGGCCGACTGGTTTTTTGATCTTTAAAAAGCGCTGCAAGGAATAAACAGATTTCTCGCCTTCACAAAAGGGAGGGAGCCCCTCATTCCCACAGAATTTCTGGGATTCAGGAAGGAAGCCTGTTCCCCTTCTCTTCTGGAATTCTGAGGGGGGGTATCCCGGACCTGCAGCATTCCATATGGGAATTCGGGAATTCTGCCCCTCTCCCACAGGCAAATTAACAGAAAGGTGAGTCGAATATTTTTTTTTTTGAAATCCAGACACAGTAATACAATGAAAAGTGTGGTTAATTGAACTACTTATAGAAATCAAAAACTCGACCCCTTTTCCATATTATCTCCTGTGAAGTTACAGCAAATTGTCAATCACACCTTACAGCTGTACAAAACCTCTGACCCAATTTGAATGGAACTTGCTATGCACATGATTCAGCATGTTAACAGAGATCCAGGGTATATATGCTGTGTCTCCCTGCCTGCTCATACCTCCATCTGCATTGCGATTTGAATACATCTGGAAAACGCTTATTAAACTTGGCATTAACAGATGGCTAGTGAGAGTATTCTTTTCAATCACTCAGACGCTGTGTTCTTTAATTGTATTGCTGTGCTGAGCTCCTGACTCTTGCGCTCAGGAGCTGCTTTTCAGTTCTAATTGCCTGAACCAGATATATGTAACATGGACCAAGTGTTTTTATACAACTACCAGTCTGTCAGATCAATTTTATTTTTGTTTCTCTTGCAATACACTAGCTGTGCACTAGATGGCGTTGGCATGTAGGAATATAAACTTTGACTGATCTAGATTAGGTTAGACTGTTTGTTTTAACACAGCAATGCTGAGCCCTGATGGCTTCTTTCAAGATGATAATACACTCACCCACTGGAAATTGTGCGCACGGTTTGAGAAGCAGGACAGAGGCTTCTTCCACGGCCACCACATTGATCTCAATCCAACTGAGCACGCGTGGGATGAGCTTGAGCAGTCGTCATCGCCATCCACTGCCTGCCTCTCTGCACTAAATATTGAATGGATCCCTCGAGACACCTTCCAGCACCCTGTGCAGTCGACGCCACGTCAAGGCTGTGATCAGATCCCTCGAGACACCTTCCAGCACCTTGTGCGTTCAACACCACGTCAAGGCTGTGATCAGATCCCTCGAGACACCTTCCAAAACAGTGAAGCAAGGGGGGGAAGCTGCTGAGATCCCACAGGCCTGGAATATGCATCAGATATGTGATCAGATCCCTCAAGGCTGTGATCAGGGCAAACGGAGGCTGTTTATTTTCTCTTATAAATGAATTGCATGCTTGGCTTATTAAAGTCATGAATTAAATTAGACAATAACTATTTTGCCTATTTTCCCAGATTTTCAGTTCCAGTGGTTTGATTTCAATTTCTGCACAACAAATCAAAACTACAGAAGCAATGGGGTGCTCTGATACAGAAGCAATGGGGCGCTCTAATACAGGAGCAATGGGGTGTTCTAATACAGAAGCAATGGGGTGTTCTAATACAGAAGCAATGGGGTGTTCTAATACAGAAGCAATGGGGCGCTCTGATACAGAAGCAATGGGGCGCTCTGATACAGAAGCAATGGGGCGCTCTGATACAGAAGCAATGGGGCGCTCTGATACAGAAGCAATGGGGTGCTCTGATACAGAAGCAATGGGGTGTTCTGATACAGAAGCAATGGGGTGTTCTGATACAGAAGCAATGGGGTGTTCTGATACAGAAGCAATGGGGTGCTCTGATACAGAAGCAATGGGGTGTTCTAATACAGAAGCAATGGGGTGTTCTGATACAGAAGGGGTGTTCTAATACAATGGGGTGTTCTGATACAGAAGCAATGGGGTGTTCTAATACAGAAGCAATGGGGTGTTCTAATACAGAAGCAATGGGGTGTTCTGATACAGAAGCAATGGGGTGTTCTGATACAGAAGCAATGGGGTGCTCTGATACAGAAGCAATGGGGTGTTCTGATACAGAAGCAATGGGGTGCTCTGATACAGAAGCAATGGGGTGTTCTGATACAGAAGCAATGGGGTGCTCTAATACAGAAGCAATGGGGTGTTCTAATACAGAAGCAATGGGGTGTTCTGATACAGAAGCAATGGGGTGCTCTGATACAGAAGCAATGGGGTGTTCTATTTGTGTCAAGACTGAAATGCATATTCCAGGCCTGTGGGATCTCAGCAGCCTCCCCCCTTGCTTCACTGTTTTTCTCTTTGCAGTCGCTGTGCGCTTCAAGCCCACAGCAACCCTTTTTAACTTGTCAGGAGGTGTCAAGGCAAGAAGAACTGTGCCAGGCGGCCTGCAGGCAAATGTGCACTTATCAAAGAAGGGGGGCGAGAATGACGGTTTTAGTGGGTGCAGATTTAATAAGCCGTTCGTTTGCATTAGCATGCAGTAATGCCTTTCTGCAGCCAGGTTTGTTGAAATTAGCATTTCACAAAATCCTTTACAATGGGGGCGAATGATGAATTGATGAGGCGATACTAATTCAATACAGAATTTTCTCTACTCAGTATAGATGGGAGAGTCTAGTATAAAGAACTCTGTGCTGGGGATCTGAGAGCCAGCTAATTCAATACAGTCTAGTATAGAGAACTCAGTGCTGTACTGGGGATCTGAGAGCAGCTAATTCAATACAGTCTAGTATAGAGAACTCAGTGCTGTACTGGGGATCTGAGAGCAGCTAATTCAATACAGTCTAGTGTAGAGAACTCAGTGCTGTACTGGGGATCTGAGAGCAGCTAATTCAATACAGTCTAGTGTAGAGAACTCAGTGCTGTACTGGGGATCTGAGAGCAGCTAATTCAATACAGTCTAGTGTAGAGAACTCAGTGCTGTACTGGGGATCTGAGAGCAGCTAATTCAATACAGTCTAGTATAGAGAACTCAGTGCTGTACTGGGGATCTGAGAGCAGCTAATTCAATACAGTCTAGTATAGAGAACTCAGTGCTGTACTGGGGATCTGAGAGCAGCTAATTCAATACAGTCTAGTATAGAGAACTCAGTGCTGTACTGGGGATCTGAGAGCAGCTAATTCAATACAGTCTAGTATAGAGAACTCAGTGCTGTACTGGGGATCTGAGAGCAGCTAATTCAATACAGTCTAGTATAGAGAACTCAGTGCTGGAGATCTGAGAGCAGCTAATTCAGTACAGTCTAGTATAGAGAACTCAGTGCTGGGGATCTGAGAGCAGCTGGAACTACCTGGTTGTTGGTTTATATATAATGTGGTGCATTGCATCAAATGTAATAATCAGTGCTGTAGTCTTGAGTCACGCCTCGATCTGAGAGCCAGCTAATTCAGTACAGTCTAGTATCGAGAACTCAGTGCTGTATTAAAAAAAAAAAAAAAAAACATCTCCACACAATTATTTGATATCCTGAAGCTGAACAAAGAGAAATTGGATTTCTGGTTCTAGAAGGAGAAGCGGCAGCTGTAACTCAGGAACAATAAAGTGTAGCATGGCAGTAATTGACGGACTGTCAATCAAAGCAGAAATTCACAGCTCAGAGCTGGGAGCGGGATGCGGGATGCAGAGCGAGAGCTCTGACGATAGGGGGCAGCGTTGGTCGCTCTGCTGAGGTATGCAAACTGTGTGTTCAGCATTAATAAAATCACGACCTACCAGAGAATATGTTTTGCAAAGTGGAAAGAACAATACAGGCAGCTCCAGGAGTTTGAATGCATTTGCACCGCGGGCTCGGATTTGAGGTGAGGGAATGGGTTTTGTTTCTTTTGTAGAAACTTTTCCATACTAACTTTTATACTTGATAACATTCATTTAAAAATGTAACTGATGCTGTGATTAATACGTTCTTGTGACTAATTAGCTATGAACATTTCAAATAAGTCGTCTTAGAATAAAGTTTTGTAAATAATAATAATAATAGTGTTGCAAGTCAGCTGGAGGTGATTTTGCCAGTTGTAATGGCGAAATAAGTACGCAAGTACTTAGCTGCACAGACGGCGTTCAGAGATTAGGATTTAAGAGTCATGGTTTTACTCAAAAGCGATTCCTGTTCAGGTATTTATGAATGTGAATCATAAGAGCCATGCGCTTTCTCGTTTGATGACCAAGAAAAATAAGTTCATTTCTAAAATTTCCAATTATACAAAAGGTACCTAATTTAAAAGTTTGATTAAAAAAAAAAAAGTCTGTTTACTTTTGCAATTTATTTTATTTACTAAAATTAAAGTGTTTTTTTTTTTTTTTTTTTTTTTTTTCCGCTCAGTGCATACTCTATGTGCTTTCACGATATTTACTCAAATGAATAAAGGACAGTATAGATTAGGTTTATTTATAATGTAACAGGGTTAAACATGTTTTTAATTTGACTTTTTAACCCAAGCAGTGTTAATAGAGGTCCTAATGCTGCTGTTCAGACAGTGTGGGAAGCCCTGGTGTAATGTGTTTTTTGCGCCCTCTTGTGGCGGTGATTGTGTATTGCAGTGCAAGCCGTTGATTCAGTCACGGAGTTTATCCTTGGCTTATTGCCAGAGCATAATGATAGTCAAGGGGAGTTACTGAAAATATCACTTTGGCTGTTCTCGTATATCAGCAGCATGTGCAGAATAGTAGAATACGAAAAGGCAACGAATAGTGTATTGCTGATTGGGTTCTAAAGACTGCAAATAAGGTGTTAGTGTCATAAAAGTACCAACACTGTTGCATCACCGTATAGAATAAACTCACTGTGCTTCATGAAGTCGAATGAAAGCTGCTGAATAATGTAACGTTAACAGATTACGCACCGCTTTGTAGTCTTCCAGATGACGAAAAACTGAAACCGTTTCTGTAGTTTGTTTGATGCATGATGTTTAAATAAATAAATAAATAAATAAAATAATTCAGTCCTAAAATTCGAGGTGATGCTAACCGTTTGTTCGCAGGTGTATTTGTCTCACTGTGTCTCTCCCCTCGCAGGTCCGCTATGCAGCTGCTGTCTGATCACAGCCCTCGCCGCCTCTCTGATATCAGCTCTCAGCTGCGGCAGCTGCGCTATCTCACGGTGGAGGACCCCATCAAAGAGGAGCTGAAATCAGCACGATCCTTCCTGGACGTGAACAGTGCGCTCGGGAACCTGTCCACCATCGAGGTGCGCATTCTCCGAATCACCGGATACTACCGGCACAGCGCCCAGTGGTCACCCAGCTCCTGTGAGTGCCTGCCTATCGAGCCCCTTTACATACAGCACAATCCACATTGTGCCACTTCACATGCCTGCGCATTGCAGTACAGCAGAATGCATTTCACTTCTTATAGTAATTGTAGCTAACCAGATAACTCCATACATTTTGCACTAGCTGTATGCATCGCCTCCAATGTTAGGATTGAGACGATAAAAAAAGAACCGTGTTTGAAAACATGGTTTGCAACAGGATTTAGTGTGTCCAATTATAATCTCCCCCCAGGATTTTCTCTCAATTTGGACTGCCCAATCACTTTTCTCCTCGACGCAGCGGTTCCCCACTCAGCTCAGGAGACCCGAAGATTCAGCGGGCCGTCCTCCGATCCCAGCTTCCTTTTTCACCCAGGGACTCGAGAGCGGATGTCAGCGAGCTACCGCCCCCTGGAGGGCAGCCCTGCAGGCGTCCGCTCTGAGCTCACCGGGCGCCTGGCCAGCAGGTGTCACTGTGGTAGAGCGATGAAACAGTCCCAGGACGGTTTTACCTCCCTGACCCCCATGGGAGCGCCAGAGCCAAGGCGACGCTCCCTTCGGAGTCCATGTCGTAGACTGGCGAATCCGTACAGCCAGGACTCGAACCTGCGCTGTAGGACTCGCCCTGCGCACCGCGCGACTGCGCCTCTAGCAGGTGAGCCACGCGAACAGTTTTTAATGATTGTTTTAATGCAGGACAGGTTAGATTTATGGAAGGTCTATTTAGCTCTAGTATCTCTAATGCCACCAAAATCAAAATGTGCCCCTGGTTGACCCTGTACTGTTCCTCTCTTGAAGTCCAGCTGTTTTGAGGCCTCTCTCTCTCTTTCTCTCTCTCTCTCTCTCTCTCTCTCTCTCTCTCTCTCTCTCTCTGCCCCCTGCCTCTCTCAGCACGTTCCTGGTTTATTTTCCCTTTGAATGGAGTCCAGACACAGTCAGCCTTTCATTCAAAGCACTACAACCACCAGCTAAATAAAGAATCGCCAGTCTGGTCTTTGATGAAGCTGGATTGCAGGTGATCAAACAACCTGGAAGATTGTGAAATATTTTGTGCTACAGTACAAAAAGGGTATAGACTAGCTGATTCCAGGCTAGTAGGTAACAAATTAATCTAACAGTAAGGGCAAAGAAATTCTTACTATTACCACTGCAATTCCACAGATATTCTGGAGTGTGTCTGTAATTTCAGGAGCTGCTCTTCAGATCTGGTTTCCTGCCATAGACATATGCTAGGTAGGCTAGATTAACCGAAGTGTCTTTAGATTCGTAAGCACCAGCACCATCTAGTGGCCAGCAGTGTATTGCTGACAAAAGGCAGATGGCTATTTCTATTTCTGTTGTTTGTAGTGAGGTGACCAGACTTGCACACAGTATTCTAGGTGGGGTCTAACTAGAGCACCTCTCTAGATTTGCATTCCACGCTTGTTGCAATACAGCCTCCCGTTCTCTTACCCTGAGATCCTAAAGCTTTTCCTTCCTGTCAGGAACCAGTCAGCTGCTTCCCCTGTTGACTGACATGCTTTCAGCCAGTAGCATCGACCCAGAAGACACCGCTGACACAGGAAGTGCACGGGGAACAGATTTGTGGAAGTTTCTTTAACCTCGTGTAGTTCCAGATGTTTTAAAATGGAAATTCCCGTTGGCTGGAAAATACGTCTCTTTCAAAACCGCAACGTTTGAGACGTGCAGCTGTGGTCAAAAGTTTCACATAACCTACAACTTCAGGATCGAGACATCGTTTAACATTGTGGAATCAAAGAAAACGCAAAAATGATATCGAAAAAGTCTGCCGGAAGCCACAGTGGCGGTACCCTATTTCACGTTAGATTTCAAAACGTCACATAGTTCAATTTTGTCTGCATATGTTAACGTAACATTATTCAGCAGGTTTCATTCGACTTTATGAAGCAAAATTACTTTATTCTACAGGGTGATGCAAACTTTTGGCCAGAGCTGTATATATTGAATGAAAGAGCGCAAAAGCTTGATGGGTCGATGGAATCTTGTTAGTGCAACTCTATAAGGAACTGTTCTGTATTTGAAAGAGTGTTCAAGAGGTCTGTCTCAGTCTTTAGCAGATCTTAGACAATCTGGAGGCAGTGCCTCTCTAATCTTCCTCTCTCACAATCCTCTTTGAGACCTCTGCTTGTAGAGCTCATTGTGGGTTTGGAGCTGAGAGAGTGGGGAGGGAGAGAAGGGAGCGATGCAGAAATTCACAGCCAAGATCTCTCCTGTGACAGCTTGCAACAGCCCCGTCCTGTCACTCGCTCGCCCGGAGGGTAAATACGCTAACTTTGCTTCTTCCAGAACGTTGTGTGTGATGTGGGTCACCATCGCTGCGTAGGTCTCACATTTTCCTATGTGAAAGAGACACGTGGTTTATTAAACGTGGATTTGGTTTATCATGGCATTGTTTTCAGGGCATTTGTAAACTGTTAAACTGGCGAACGTCTCCTGCGCTCTTTTCCATGTTTTGAAAGCGTATAAGCGTATTTCTCTCGATTTTTTCTTAACACAAAACCCGATCGCTTACATTGCAAGAGAGATGCTTTCTCCGGTGTGTTTCGTTCTTGCTTGGTTGACTAGTTGCAGTCTCCCTGCGCATTTTAAAACCCATCTCTGTTAAACCCAGTCGGGTCTCGTTTGGAGGAATATGGGGTTTGGTTATGAAGATGTGGTTTTATCAACTTAATGAAATCCCAATATGCAGTTTACTTCAAAGGTGTTGAATTGGACCCCTGGCAGTGTTAACGTCACAATCAAAGGGAGGCTCGGTGGTCCTGTGTTTAAAGCAAGGGGCTGGATACCAGGAGGCTCCCAGTTCAAATCCTGGCTCAGCCACTGACTCACCCTGACCCTGAGCAAGTCACTGCACCTCCTTGTGCTCCGTCCTTCTGATGAGACGTTAAACAAACGCGGTCCTATTGGAAGCGACTCTGCAGCAGGAGTTGTTGATGATGCAGAGTTCACCCCCCCTGGTCTCTGCAAGTCACTAAATAATGACGATATAACACTAGTCAAGTTGCTGAGTGCTAAATAATTATTTTTTTCTTTTAACCAGATGAACCACAGCGAGAAAGGCCAGCTCCGTCTGTTTCCGTGACGACAGGGGTGGAGTCTGAGAGCAGTGAGACCGCGGTGAAGCCGCACTGCCGCTGGTGCCCTCTAGGGGTCCTCAAGAAGTTGGCTTGGGGGCTGGTGCTGGCGTGCTGTGTGGCTGTGTCCTGGGCTGGCTCCACCCACATCGCCAAGCTGGCGCTGCACACTATCAACGCCCCCTTCTTCCTGACATGGTTCACCACCACGTGGAACCTTCTCTTCTTTCCCTTGTACTACATGGGGCACTTATTCTGGGCGGAGAAGAGGCAATCTCCACTGAAGCAGTTCAGGTACAGTGTTTAAAACATTGTCAGTTAGAGAATACTGTGTCCAATCCAGGTCACCTCCACACCAAAAGAACAGCTTACCAAACTAATCCCAGTGCTTAAAGGACAGCTATGAAGATAGGTTGAAAGAACTGATTCTGTATTTAGCCTAGAACAAAGAAATCAGACTTGACTGAAGTCTTTCAAATCTTAATAGACAAAGTTAACCCTGTCCAATACTTTATGCGCAGCACAGGGACCAGGACCAGAGGACACAGTTGGTAATGAAGAGGGGAGAGGGCAGGAGATTTCCAGTGGGAGAGCATGGAATGTCCATCAATCCTAAATGAGATAAAAGGCAACGTTTCAGTTACTTTTAATAGCCAGAAACATGCTGAAGGGAATGAGTGGGACTCTGAGTATCTGCACAGCCCTTTTGCCAATACAAACCAATTACATTACCAGGGGCAGCAACACTTATCCAAACAGTTCCTGTAAGTTTGAGGTCAGGAATCCCAGTAAAGGCTGGATGAATTCTCCTGTGGCTCCCTGTACAGGACGGCACTGTACAGGAAATCCAGGCTATTGCCACAGCCAGCCCAGCTGTTTCAGCTCCAGTGTAATGATGGTTCTGGGTTCAGCTGTGAACTCTCTAAACAATGTGTCTGTGGATAGATCAGGAGAGAGAGGCAGCCGAGAGCGGAGGAAATCTCGTTGAAGAGGTGAAACGTCAACACTAACTTACATTTCTGCAGCGTCTTTCATCGCTAGGATCGCAAAACGCTTCACACACACACACTAAACTAAAACACTAAACATTTAAAAACAATCTATTAAAAAAAAAAAAAAAAAAAAAAGCCGTACTAATAGTCCTGTATTTCATGTTCGATTGCGTTAAGTATCTGGAAAACTGCAAAGCGGCGTGTAGTTCAACATGTTAACGTGACATTATTCAGCAGCGTTCACTCGACTGCATGAAGCAAAATCCGTTCATTCTACAGGGCCCTGCTTAACCTTTGGCTAGAGCTGTACACTCCATTCATTGATGGGATCGTAATTCAAGCTGCAAATTCATTTTAAATGAACCAGCGTTGCTGATTCATTTTTCTTGTATCGATTCGAAATGTCATTTGAGTCATTTAGGTCGGATTGTCCTATTGTCCAAAATATTCTCGAGGCAGGGGGTTAGATGCTGCTAATAGGTTCCAGTAGGGGCAGGTCACATGATCTGAATGCAGCCAGGCAATTGGAGGGAGTTTGAACTGCTGCAGCGACTGGTAACCAGGGTCTTTCTCTATCAGGTGCAATGCCTGAGCTGTAGCGCTCAGAGATTACTGCTCAGGTTAATGAAAGGGTTTAAGAGAGGGGTTCGGTTAGCTTCGAGTGGATTTAATCAGATTGTGGCTGTGCAGCTCAAAGCTGATTAAACTAAGTGGCAGAACACATACCTAGCCATGCCGCGCACAAGACAAGATTATTAAACTACAATGTGAACTGGTGAAAGGAACTGGGACAATTCCAGCGACGCTACCATCGCACTCTCCTTTAAATCGGAATAGTCAACTGGGATTGAATTAAAAGCATATCTAAACGAGCAAAAGAAAAACCAGTAAATCTGTTCTAGATCTCTGTGTCCTATGTGAGAGAGGCACACATTATGGGCAACTTATATTTTTATCATAGCAATTATTCATTTGAATGTATTTATTGCATTTCTATAGCGCTTTTTATACAAAAGTACTGCAAAGCTCTGTACAGCACATAGCAGATAAAAACAACAAACCACAATGCATTTCTACAGCAGGTCACACACACAACTGCCACAGTCACACCACTGAAACACAGATTAAAATAACAGTGCACACACAATAATACAAAAGCGGCAATTTTAAAGTTACATTGCAACCCACTAAGACAAGAAAGCCGTTTTATAAAAGTGTGTTTTTAGTCTTGACGTGAAAACAGGGCAGAGCATCCCAATAATAGGGCAGGCGGGGCTCAAAAGTCCCGTCTGACAAAAAAAAGCCCTTCCCCCTCCCGTGTTGCTTTTGTTGACCCGAGGAATAACCAGCAGCCCCTCATCCTGTGATCTCGGAGTGCGGTTTGGTCAGTAAGCTGAGTCCCAGGGACCTTGTAAGTTAACAGTTTTAGAATACTATTAAGATAATTCTCATACGTGTCCCTCGGTCACCAGGTTGTTCGAGGGCCAGCAACAGGGGTAATATGCCCATCTTTTTGTGAGGGGAAAGGACCAAAATTCAGTCTTAAGATCGCGGTTGATAAGACTTGTTCTCCAAGGTTCGTGATACCACATGTTTTGGGACACCAGAAAAAAGTGCATAACAATAATCAACTCTAGATGAAACAAAGGCCTGCATTAGTCTCTCAGCATCAGATACAGAAATAATTGGTCTGTTTGACTGTATTTCTCAAATGGCACATATAGCAACTTCCCTAATATGAGTCTCAAATGATGATCAAAGATGACCCCAAACTCTTAATTTCTAGTTTAAGTTTTGACGAGAGACTGCAAGGGTCGAGCTCATGTAATCCCACATTTCCTTTTAGTTGGTTCTGTGATCCCACTAGCATAACCTCTGCTTTATCTGAATTCAACATTAGAAAATTCTGTGGCATCCAGTGCTTGACGGCTGTAAGGCACATAGCTAATAACACCCAGGCAGAAGAAATTCCTGGCTTTCGGGGCAAATAAAGCTGCGTATCATCAGCATAGCAATGGAAGTTGATTGTGGATTACGTCACCTAACGGTGAACAGAATTAGTGAATGGAAATTGTTGCCTTTGTACAAATTTCAATGCTGCACAATTCTGAAGTCTTGAAGTACCGGCAAGGAGCGACTTCCTAATAGTTTAGAAAAAAATGTAATGAAAATCAAATGCAAGTTTACCATATAATATGTGCATCTTTTACATAAGAGAACAAGCATCGAAGTATCGATGACAAACTATCTGAGAACTTGGGAAATAAACTCTGTTCCAGTACATGCTGTCAAGAGTCCAGGAACGCCCTGTAATTCACGGATTGAATTCATTTCATCACTTCCTCTGTTATATAAATAAGAGTTTTTATAGTAGATACAACGTACTTGATTATCAGCATCACATGATCTGGTACCTGACTTCATATGCCTGACACCATAGCAGGCTGTGTGGTCTAGTGGTTAAAGAAACAAGCTTATAAAGCGGAGGTACCAAGCTTAGCCTCTGACTCGCTGTGTGTGACCCTGAGCGAGTCACTGAACCTCCTTGTGCTGCATCTTTCAGGTGAGATGTTGTTGTAAGTGACTCTGCAGCTGATGCATAGTTCATACACCCTAGTCTCTTGTAAAGCGCTAGTGGTGGTCCACTTTGAAAGGCGCTATACAAAAATTATTATTAACGAGTTATTTATTACAGTATTTTGTGAGCCCCTGAAAATGTAAAAGGCTGTTTTATATGAAGTGTAATAACTGGTAGGCCCCCTGTCTGTGGTTTCAGGGAGTGCACTGAGTTTCTGGGGGAGGACGGCTTCACGCTGCGTGTTTTCTTGAGGCGGACGGCCCCCTTCTGCCTCCTCCGGAGCCTCACGACGTATCTGTACATGCTGGCCCTGCGACGCATCAGCCCCAGCGACGCGGCCGCCATCTTCTGCTGCAACAAGGCCTTCGTCTTCCTGCTGTCCTGGATCATCCTGAAGGACAGATTCATGGGAGTGCGTGTGAGTGGAGCGGCTGTTCGGGTCCTCGAGGATTGTGCTCTTAGCCATTGTTTGCTTGTCCTACGAGGTCATGTGTTAAACAACGATAAAGACAGTGACAAGCAGGATTACAACTATATCGATTCAATTCAATTCCATTATTGCACTGTAACAAGCAATTACTGCAAATCTAATCTTAGACAGATTATATGAGTCACCTAGTTTACGGTAAGAGCAATAGACAGATCAAGTCCACCTGCACGCTGGGCATTCTTTCTCAAGGTTGTGCTGCTGGCTGTGCTACTTCTCAAGGTTGTACAAGGGAAGCAGCGGGCTGGTTACTGCCAGAAACAAGGTACTGAAGGATGACACCACCTAGGAAGTGCGAAGCTATGTGGAACCTGGGCTTGCAAACAGATTTTGTTAACTTAGTGTGCCAAATGTTTTCAAATGAAAATCCATGTTTGCTAGAAACCTGAGTTTGTTTCAAAACCGCACCTTTGAGACTAACATAGAGAATTAAATTGTGATTGGTAAGATCTACGGAATTGTTAGCTAAAATTACTTTATTGACTTACGAGGTCGCTCAGTGACTCCCCTGGTAAAGGCACGGCCGCGTGGTGTGCAGGGGGAGTCATACAGTCAGGGGAGCGCAGGGGTCCGCGGGGGTCTCCCCTGGTAAAGGCACGGCCGTGTGGTGTGCAGGGGGAGTCATACAGTCAGGAGAGCGCAGGGGTCACAGAGAGTCTCCCCTGGTAAAGGCACGGCCGCGTGGTGTGCAGGGGGAGTCATACAGTCAGGGGAGCGCAGGGGTCCGCGAGGGTCTCCCCTGGTAAAGGCACGGCCGTGTGGTGTGCTGGGGGAGTCATACAGTCAGGAGAGCGCAGGGGTCACAGAGAGTCTCCCCTGGTAAAGGCACAGCTGTGTGGTGTGCAGGGGGAGTCATACAGTCAGGAGAGCGCAGGGGTCACAGAGAGTCTCCCCTGGTAAAGGCACAGCTGTGTGGTGTGCAGGGGGAGCGGATTTGGATGTTCTAAATTGGGGAGCAGGGGGGGGTTGGGGGGGGGGGGGGGGGGGGGGGGGGGGGGGGTGTGGGGGGGGGGGGGGGGGGGGGGGGGGGGGGGGTTGGGGGGGGGGGGGGGGGGGGGGGGGGGGGGGGGGGGGGGGGGGGGGGGGGGGGGGGGTTAATAATTCTTCTTGTTGTTGAGATTCTCTTTGTATATCATTTCAGCTTCAGTCATCACAGCGATGCTGTAAAACCTGCATTCAAAGTTTGGTTGTTTTATTCGTTCTTTGTGGTCCTAGATAGTGGCAGCCATTCTGTCCATCACAGGGATAGTGATGATGGCCTACGCAGATGGTTTCCATAGCGACTCGATCACCGGAGTGGCCTTGGTGGTAGGCTCCGCCTCCAGCTCGGCACTTTACAAGGTCAGTTACTTGACACCGCAGGAATTAACCTGTTCACTGCCACAGTGCCACGGGGAAAAATGACAACAATGTTACCGCACTATAGGCTTTGGCATTTGGTGTAGGGATGGCCTTATTCCATGAAACTACAAGAAAGCAGGGACTCCTCGCTGCGCTACAGTGGCCCCTGCTGGCAGCAGGTTGTCTCCTACAGGGGTCACTGTGGAGCTGGGTGTAAGAGGTATTAGTATTAGGACACGGCAATGTTGCAGTTTTTCACCCATGTTTTATACCATGGCTATACTATATATTTACTCTAATTTACCATGGATTGCTATGTTTTTTCAGTATACTTTACTGAACCTCTCTGTGCTTTACAATGCTTCCCTATGCTTTACCATGCCTCTCTGTGCTTTACAATGCTTCCCTATGCTTTACCATGCCTCTCTGTGCTTTACAATGCTTCCCTATGCTTTGCCATACCTCTCCATGCTTTACAATGCTTCCCTATGCTTTGCCATATCTCTCTGTGCTTTACAATGCTTGCCTATGCTTTGCCATGCTTTCACTGTGCTTTACAAATCTTCCCTATGCTTTACCATACCTCTCTGTGCTTTACAATGCTTCCCTATGCTTTACCATACCTCTCTGTGCTTTACAATGCTTGCCTATGCTTTACCACACCTCTCTGTGCTTTACAATGCTTCCCTATGCTTTACCATACCTCTCTGTGCTTTACAATGCTTCCCTATGCTTTACCATACCTCTCTGTGCTTTACAATGCTTCCCTATGCTTTACCATACCTCTCTGTGCTTTACAATGCTTGCCTATGCTTTGCCATGGTTTCACTGTGCTTGATTACACTCGGGAGCGTGGTATTGTGCTGCAGTGCCCCCTGGTGGCCTCTCTGAGCAGAGCTATCTGGTTATGTGATTCTCAGGTCCTGTTCAAGCTGCTGGTGGGGGAGGTGAAGTTTGGAGAGGTGGCTGTGTTCCTCAGTGCCCTGGGGCTGTGTAACCTGCTCCTGCTGTCCTGGCTTTCCCTCATCCTCTACATCACCAGAGTGGAGTACTGGCCCTCTGCTCAGCCCATCCCCTGGGAGCAGCTGTGCACCCTGGCTGCTCTGCTGCTGAGTGAGAGAGGGGAGAGACGCACTGAGTACAGCTGTGGCCAGACATCTTGCACCACCGAGGATCTTAGGCTTGAGACGTCATTTAAAAAGAAAACTCTATGAACATAACTTCTGTCTTTAATTTAACATCATGCAACTGCACAAGTCTCCTGGAAGCCATAGTAATAGTGCGCTAGCATTTCATGTTAGCTTTCGAAATGTCACAAATTGTGTTGTCAGTTTTTTCGTTAAGTATGTGGAAAATTACAAAGCGGCGTGTAATTCGATATGTTAACGTAACGTTTTTCAGCAGGCTGCTTTCGACTTTATGGATTAGTTCATTCTGTAGGGTGATGCTAATCTTTTGGCCAGAGCTGCACACAGCACTGACTGAGTGTCTTTCTCTGTTTAATTTTGATATTTTGTTATTTTGTGTGTGTCTCTATGTATGTGAGTCTGTTTGACTGTGTATCTGTGTGTCAGTATGTGTGTGTCTCTGTGCCTGTGTCTGTGTGTGTCTATATGTGAGTGTGTGTCTGTGACACTGTCTGTGTGTCTGTGTGTCAGTGTTCCTGTGTCTATGAGTCTGTGAGTGTGTGTCTGTGACACTGTACCTGTGTCTCTGTGTCTGTGTGTCAGTGTCTGTGTGTGTGTCTGTGTGTCAGTGTCAGTGTGCCTGTGTGTCTGTGTGTCTGTGTGTGTGTGTGTGTGTGTGTGTCTGCCTGTCTGTGTGTCTGTGTGTCTGTGTGTGTGTGTCTGTGTGTCAGTGTGCCTGTCTGTGTGTCTCTGTGTCTCTGTGTCTGTGTGTCAGTGTGTCTGTCTGTGTGTCTGTGTGTGTGTCTGTGTGTCTGTGTGTCTGTGTGTCTGTCTGTGTGTCTGTGTGTGTGTCTGTGTGTCTGTGTGTCTGTGTGTCAGTGTGCCTGTCTGTGTGTCTGTGTGTCTGTGTGTCTGTGTGTCTGTGTGTGTGTCTGTGTGTCTGTCTGTGTGTGTGTGTGTGTGTGTGTCTGTGTGTCTGTGTGTCTGTGTGTCTGTGTGTGTGTGTGTGTCAGTGTGTCTGTCTGTGTGTCTGTGTGTCAGTGTGTCAGTGTGCCTGTCTGTGTGTCTGTAACTTCTGTGTCAGTGTGCCACCCCCTGTGTTTGTGTGTCTGTGTGTCTGTGTGTGTGTGTGTGTGTGTGTCTGTGTGTCTGTGTGTCTGTGTGTGTGTCTGTGTGTCAGTGTGCCTGTGTCTGTGTGTCTGTGTCTGTGTGTCTGTCTTGTTGTTTGTCTGTCTGTGTGTCAATGTGTCTGTGTGTCTGTCTGTGTGTCTGTGTGTTGTGTGCCTGTCTGTGTGTCTGAAGGAAGTCTGGAACACGGACAGCCCTCAGAGTGTCTGTCACCCTCTGACAACAGTGGGTCAGTGTGGACAGTCGTGTGTCAGTGTGTCCCAGAGACAACAGTCTGAGAGACTGTTACAGTGTCAGAGTGCCTGTCTCTCACACCTGTCTGTGTGTCAGTGTGCCTGTCTGTGTGTGTGTGTCTGTGTGTGTCTGTGTGTCTGTCTGTCTGTGTGACTGTGTGTGTGTCCTCTGCCCTGTCCTCTCTCTCAGCGCTGTGTCCTGTGTGTCTGTGTGTCAGTCAATGAATAACTTCTTGTTTTTTGTTGTTTTCTTTCAGCCTTCAACGTTCTGGTGAATTTTGGGACTGCATTGACGTACCCCTCGCTCATCTCTGTGGGGGTCTTCCTGAGTGTTCCAGCCAACGCAGGTAGAGTCCCACAGCACAGAGAAGGGTTGACTAGAAGCCTCTGCCCCCTCTCTCTCAGCGCTCCCCCTGTCTCTCTCTCACCCCCTCTCCCCTCTCTCTCCCCAGCGCTCCCCCTCTCTCACCCCCTCTTCCCCTCTCTCTCTCGACCCCTCACGTCCCTCTCTCCCCAGTGCTCCCCCCCTCTCACCCCCTCTCTTCTCCCCAACGCTCTCCCTCTCTCACCCCCTCCCCTTTTCTCTCACCCCCTCTCTCTCTCCTCCCAGCGCTCCCCCTCTCTCACCCTCTCCCCTCTCTCTCCCCCTCTTCTCTCTCACCCCTCTCCCTTTTCTCTCTCCCCACTCTCTCCCTCTCCCTCCCCCCCCCTCAAGGGCTCTCCCCCCTCTGCTCCACCTCTCTCCCCTCTCCCCTTTCTCTCCCCAGCGCGCTCTCCCTTTCTCAGCCCCTCTTTCTCTATCACTCCCTCTCCCTCTCCCCTCTCTCTAACCCCCCTCCTCTCTCTCTCCCTCTCTCTCCCCTCTCTCACCCCTCCCCTCTTTCTCAACCCCTCTCGCTCCCCAGCGCTCTCCTCTCTCAGAGGGGGCAAGAGAGGGGGGAGGACACCCTCTCTCTCACCTCTCCCCTCTCCCGTCTCTCCCCAGCGCTCTCCCTCTCTCAGCCTCTCCCCTTCTCTCTCACCACCTCTCTCATCCCCTCTCCCGTCTCTCCCCAGCGCTCTCCCTCTCTCAGCCCCTCCCCTTCTCTCTCCCCCCTCTGTCTCACCCCCTCTCTCACCCCCTCTCCCTCTCTCTCCCCAGCGCTGGGCCTGTCTCTGACCAGGGGGCTGCAGTTCAGTGAGGTGCGCATTGCTGCCGCTGGGATCATCGGCCTTGGCTTCTTGCTGCTGCTCCTGCCGGAACGCTGGGACGAGGCTGCGCTGCGCTGCCTGGCCCGGATCACACGAGAGCGGAAGAGAGAGGAGAGCCCGGAGGAGGCAGGGGAGAGCAGCCAGTCAGCCCGGGGCAAGGGCAAGCCAGTCGGGGGAGCAGCGCTGGCATGAGTC
>NW_024473153.1:0-100000 GCF_017654505.1 Polyodon spathula | reverse complement strand
CCAGGCAGGGTCTCGCCATACCACAGCCTGTACAGCAGGGCTAACCACAGCCTGTACAGCAGGGCTAACCAAGGCTTCACAGCCACTCCTTACCTTGATCTTGATGGTCCCTTTTAAAATTTTCAGACCCCTGACTAGCTCTAGCAACATTAGAAACGACCCTATTTAAGTATTAGCCTAGCCTTTCAAATCCATGTTCTTACCTCTTATTAGAAACATTACCACCACCCTGCTTATTATTTAATTCAAATATTGCTAACCAAAAATATGTCCTCGCCTTTAATTAACACTACCAGCAACACCACTGGAGCTCTCAAAGTCATGTCTGAGTTCAACCTTGAACCTGCCCCCCTGCCCCCCTGCAGTACGCTGCCCCCTGCTGGACAGAAGAAATCCACAGTGAAGTACACTGTTGCCCTTTTTTTTTTGTATTCATTTTGGAATGTAAGAGGCCGTGTACAATCAGGTTTCCAGAGCCAGCAATCAGCAAGACGATGGCTTTTAAAACCTTGGTGAGCGGCCTGGCTGAAAATGCAATTGAGGATTGCTGAAGAAATTGAATCTGGATCAATGTAACGTCTTCATCCCAAAGTGTCATTTTAGTGTAATTCATGTGACGTGAAACAATATGAAGGCCTTTATTGTTTACGTAGCGTCAGACGTTTTTTTTTTGGAACGGTTTTATTTCCCTCCTGAGCGTTTGGTGGTGTTTGAATCACTCAGAGTGGCTCTGTTGCTCTAATACCGCGTTCTCATGTTTCTCTAACCATGCCTGTAACAGCCGTCCTCATTCCCTTCAAATCATGTGGCTGTGTGACCTTTCAGCCAGCTCCACCTACTCTGCATGAATACAAAAAGAGAGAGGAGGAGGAGGCGGGGCCGGCAGAGTTGAAAGCTCAGGCAGTCACATGATTTGAAGGGAATGGGGAAGTGATCAGTCCAGTCAGTTAGGATTCTGCAGACAAGCTCAAACCCGGGCACAGGCAGATTTAGATGTATTAGAGTATTGGAGTTGAGAGCAAACGTCAACTCGGAATGATTACAAACATCATCAAACAGGCAGGGGGCGTAAACGAGTAAAATAGCATTTATTTTAACGAACAATTAAAAACGTTTTAAAACTGAACTCCTCCTGCAGAGAGTTTAATCTTTATGGCACTGAGGCTCATACTAACAGGTCCCGGTGTTGTATCATTTTCCAGTTCTGATAATTATGTACAGATTTTGTAAATACATTTTCAAATCAAGTTTTGCTGCAGTTTTGTCTTTGTCTCTGCATATTAATGCACAGGACTACAGTGAAACCCTGAAGTCAGATCGGCTCTCATTTTAATTGGTTTCCCAATTCAAGTAGAGGAACTAAATATCATCTGTTCTGTTTCTCAGTATCAATTTCACTTCAGATCAAGTGTTTTATACATTCTCACGCCAGACCCCTCATCAGTTCTACTCCCAGACTGATATAATGACTGGTTTAAAATACAGCTGTTTATATGCACTGTAGCTGCCTAATTAAATAATGAGACTTGTGTTGGAATGAATGCTAGTAGGTGTGTCACTGTTGATCAATCACTACGGTACGTGGAGAGGAAACGTTTTGTAAAATGCTTTTCACATTGGAAAGAAGGCAGCTGAAAAATGTAGCGATTACCAGAAAAGCAGTCCACATGGTTTAGCAGTTGTGACTTTGTTCTCATTTTGGACCCCTATGCGTGTACCGAAAGTAAAACCATACAAAATAAATAGTTTCGCCCACTAGTCTTCAGAGCACTGAAAAGGGCACCGGTCTCGTTGCTTGATTTGGTTTCCTTTAAACCAGAAAGAGAGGTTGAACAAATTCTGGTAAAGTTAAATAGACATATATTTAACGGATTGAAAATACATTTACACACATATTTAAAATACAAAACATAGAAACATTTCTGTTCGATTACATATCAGCGAGGGAATTGCTTTTGAGAACTCAATGAGAGAATTGGTGATTGGTCTGAGAGCTGTCTTGTGGGAACAGAGAACCAGCACGTTGCTGCAGGCGGGAGTGTGATCTGGACACACTGTGATCCTCAGAGGAGTTGTCTTGTATTGCCCAGATGATTTATGACTCGGGATCTGCGATTCAGATTTCAAAAGCGTTTGCATGTCAACAAGGGACCATACGGAAGGCGTGGGACACAGCTCAGGTAACGGGGTGCGTTTCTTGTGAACGCTGCAGGGGGTCTGGAACGCTTTCCAGTAATTTTAGCTAACATGATCATTCCACTAATCTTCCCTCTTTTGCTCTCCCGTTCGCTAAGGTGCAGTTTTGAAAGAATCATGTATTCTAGCACACACGCATTTTGATTTAAAACAAGATATCTGGTACAGCTTTAGGGTAAAGAAAGCTCTCGGTTTCCATGCCTTATTCTCAAGAAATAAGAACATAAAAAGAGCATAAGAAAGTTTACAAACGAGAGGAGGCCATTCGGCCCATCTTGCTCGTTTGGTTGTTAGTAGCTTATTGATCCCAGAATCTCATCAAGCAGCTTCTCGAAGGATCCCAGGGTGTCAGCTTCAACAACATTACTGGGGAGTTGGTTCCAGACCCTCACAATTCTCTGTGTAAAAAAAATGCCTCCTATTTTCTGTTCTGAATGCCCCAGCACTCTTTCTAGAGCAGCAATATCCTTTTTGTAGCGAGGGGGCCAAGAACTGAACACAGTATTCTAGACGAGGTCTTACTAATGCATTGGAAAGTTTTATCCGTAACACTTGTACTTCCTGGGTCATTTCGCAATGTCTTCTGGGTCATGCTACTGGCTGAAAGCATGTCAGTCAACAGGGGAAGCAGCCGGTTGGTTACTGACATAGAAGGGGTGGGACTATTTCACCCTCCAAGTGACCAAAGATGTGCAACAGAGATTAAAGTGCAGTACCAGATATAAAACACGAGTCTCAGTGTGCCTCAATCGCAACAGATTGGTTTCTTCATGAGAACGTGTTGGTCACAGTCAGGCTGTGGGTCAGTGGTCCAGTACACACAGGTTTCCTGACACCACCTTATTCTCCAGAACAGAACCGCTCGGTATGGCAATGCTGGACCCGTGATTCGATATAATGATAACCGTGCCCTGGGGAAACAAACAGAAATGAAAAACTTTCAGATGGAGAGAAAATATGAAGACAGAACATTCTCCTTTAAACTGCCTGGCCACTTTATTAGGACCGGTCTATTGGATTTGGCATCGCCCTCGATTAGAGATTAGGCTGGTGATGTGACATGACTTCCCTGCAGCACTGTAAAGCTGTGGGAGCAGCACTCTCGCAAACAGTCTACCAGGACTGGGGAAAGATCAAACAGCATTGGAGAGATAGTGGGGGTGCATGGAGCAGGGGCCACAGTAGCAAGGACAGCCCTGCTGGTCAGGCTGCTCCAAGAGTCATCAGAGTGGATCAGCAATGGGCAAAGGGAAGCCTAGAGAGACAGCTGGAGCTGCAAACAGTGACGGACAGAGAGGAAACTAGAGAGGCTCGTCAAGTGTGAGATATGAAGGACTGGATGGATCCCTCGAGACACCTTCCAGCAGCTTGTGCAGTCGACGCCACGTCAAGGCTGTGATCAGATCCCTCGAGACACCTTCCAGCAGCTTGTGCAGTCAACACCACGTCAAGGCTGTGATCAGATCCCTCGAGACACCTTCCAGCAGCTTGTGCAGTCAACGCCACGTCAAGGCTGTGATCAGATCCCTCGAGACACCTTCCAGCACCTTGTGCAGTCAACACCACGTCAAGGCTGTGATCAGATCCCTCGAGACACCTTCCAGCAGCTTGTGCAGTCAACACCACGTCAAGGCTGTGATCAGATCCCTCGAGACACCTTCCAGCAGCTTGTGCAGTCAACACCACGTCAAGGCTGTGATCAGATCCCTCGAGACACCTTCCAGCAGCTTGTGCAGTCAACGCCACGTCAAGGCTGTGATCAGATCCCTCGAGACACCTTCCAGCACCTTGTGCAGTCAACGCCACGTCAAGGCTGTGATCAGATCCCTCGAGACACCTTCCAGCACCTTGTGCAGTCAACACCACGTCAAGGCTGTGATCAGATCCCTCGAGACACCTTCCAGCACCTTGTGCAGTCAACACCACGTCAAGGCTGTGATCAGATCCCTCGAGACACCTTCCAGCAGCTTGTGCAGTCAACGCCACGTCAAGGCTGTGATCAGATCCCTCGAGACACCTTCCAGCAGCTTGTGCAGTCAACACCACGTCAAGGCTGTGATCAGATCCCTCGAGACACCTTCCAGCAGCTTGTGCAGTCAACGCCACGTCAAGGCTGTGATCAGATCCCTCGAGACACCTTCCAGCAGCTTGTGCAGTCAATGCCACGTCAAGGCTGTGATTTATCATTCTAAGAGGGGGAAGGGAGCGTCTCTGAATTTTTACCTTCAAGACCACATCCTTCCCAAAGGTGACGTCGCCGGAGACGGTCAGGTGATCGAGGTCCAGGAGATCCGGAATGTTCTCGAAACGAGTCCGCAGATCCTGAACCTGCCGCGGAAACAAAGGACACCGTGATCTGGAAGCGCTCCACACTGCAGGGATCTGTAGCGATGCTAAAGAAGCGACTGGGAACGCATCTACAGTGTTAAAACGAGGTGCAGTATTTACAGCACAGGGGAGTAAAGTCTCACAATCTACTAATGATCCTATTCAATTATAGCCAACGAAATCCTTCATAATCATCATCGTTTTACACGTTAGCTGTACAGGTCACGAATGTTAGGTATTGAAAGAAACTCGCGTTACACCACACGTATATTTTCATTTTAAAACATGCTATCTGGTTCTACGCGAGGCTAAAGAAAGTTCTCAGTTTCTATGCCTTATTCTCAGCTTATCTGTTTGCGCTTCCTGGTCATTTCACCTCAACAGTGTCTTCTGGCTTATGTTACTGGCCCGAAAGCGTGTCAGTCAATAGGGAAAAGCAGCTGATTGGTTATTGACAGGAAAGAAGCCAGGGAAGAGGTCGGGACGATTTCCCAAGGTGACCCAGGAAAGACAACACTAACTCAACTGGAATAAGTGCACCAATATTTAATTAATTGCACCATAAATAATACCAGCTTTTAATATTGATCACATCATTCTAAAACACATAATGATTATCACATTAAAAAGTGGAATGGAAAAATGACTTTTAAGTGATGGAGAATGGCAGAAATGGGCCTTCATGCAGTAGGGCTCCCAGAAATAATGTATGGCAGTTTTATTAAAGGTGAAACAACTTCTATAGTAAATAGCTTATATCTTGCCATCACTTGCAGGCAAAACTCACATCTTATAGACCTGTGAGGTGCAGTGAATGAATACGAATGCAGGCTGGTTCCTAACATTGCTTCTCTGAGTGCGATTCAGTGAGAGGATACCTTCGTGAAGGGGGCTCCCAGTTTGACCAGTGGCACCGTCTTGAACTCTCTCCTCTCGCTCATCTCCAGAGCCCCCTCTCGCAGGTCATACAGGTTGGACCTGACCAGCAGGAGGTCGGAGGTCGTCTTGACCGGCAGGAAGCGGCTGCGCGGCACGTTGACCCCCCGCGGCCGCGCAAAACTCCCGATGGCCGAGCCTGCGGCCACCTCTAGCCGGATGACCTCCTGACCGCCGGGCAGAGTCTGTTGCAGGAAATCAACACTTACTGTTAAAACCTTCGATGCTCCATTTTCTTAGCTTTGCCCCTTTCCCTTTTAAGACGTTTACAATCAGGGTTCATTTGAGCTTTTCTGTCTGACAGGCGACAATTACACAGTTTGCAAACGATGAACTGCATGAAAAAAAAACGTATTTTTTCATTATCTTAAACCATGGCGAGGCAAAGGTGGGCATGCAGCTACCAGCACCAGTAAGGCATCAAACTCCGACCCACAAACAGAGGAGAATCTGAAGCATAGCTGGAAGCAAGGGCAGCTCCCATACAGGTCTGGAAACAGAAATGCCGTCCCTCTTCCTTCATTATAAGATCCGGTACATTTATGTCTACAGATGAATGAACCCCTGTTTGTTCTTGCTGTAATTGCTCAAAGACTCCATTAGGGTTGAGTTCAGGAGCTCACCATTGTGTTATACAAGCTCATCATGACCCCCTTTGATTTGTGCTCTACACTTCTGGCTATACTCTAAACCGGCAGTCTGTTTGCCTGTTTGATTGCTGCTTGGTTGTCTGGTCTTTCTCTTGGTGTGCATATTCTAGTCTCATACCCCCTTTTGGTATTTCAATTCTACGTTACTGGAAGTGCAGATGCAGTAACACATTATTCTTCCAATGCAAGGAATAATGATAAGGCATGAGAAGCTATGGAGTATCTCATTCACCACTTTGACTTGTTTATCAAACTCTTTCTAATTCAACTGGTATTCATTTCAAATGCCACAGCAGAATCCCACTGATAGAACACACATATACAATCTCAAGAGGTGCTCTGAAAGTCCTGTATAGACAGCTACTAGCTACACAGGTTCTTTACACTATCAGTGTGTTACAAAACCTGTTCTGAATACTATGCTGGCTTTTAAAGTGGTCAGGAAACTGATTTTACTTGGCTTACTTCTTTTCAGCGTTTAGTTTTCAAGAGCTCACAAAATACTGCATTAAATCACTTCTCTTTTAGAATAAAGTATGTATTTTTGACTCAAGTTCTTCATTGAAACGTCATGGGACCTGTTAGCTGTGCACCGGGCTGCAGGGGCTTTGCTACTAAATTTTCAATTCATTCTTTGCTTCTGATCAAACGCACCCGGGATATCCAAGAGAAACCCCAGCAATGAAACGGGTGTCAATCATACCCGACGCTTTCCTGTTATTGGCTTTGGATCCCAGTGTCTCCGCCCCACTCAATCGCGGCTCAGCTCAGCTGCTCACAAACGACTCAGAACCTGAAAGTGCTCAACCTTGTCAAACACTCTGAAAGACGAGTGATGTGTTATCTTCTGAGCCCGTGAGAAGTAAACGCTGAAAAGGAGCAGGTCTGGGCAGCGGCCCCTTTACCTGGCTGCTTGCTATGATCTCCATGTGTACAGCGTGCTCTCTGACGAGTCTCCTCACACACTCCAGAGACACCCACAGGTTATTAGTGTTGAAGATCTTGAACTCAGACACAGACATGAACTCGTCTGTATGTTCCTTGGGCACCTGAGCAATCTCCAGCAGCTGCAGTTTCCCATCCAGCTCTATTAGAGTGCCCCCCTGTGGACAACAAGATCAATACACTGATGATGTCACCAGCCTTGACCGCGTTGGAACATTTACTGCCCCTTTTATCCAATCAGACCCCTTACTTACTAAATTCTATCCCTGACTAGATCATCACCTCCTCTGACCTGAGACATGGATTTTACCGTTCAGTCTCACAAGTACCTCAAAATGTTGGCTATTTTTTTAGGAACATGGCAATCAAAATGATGGTAGCTTTGAAACACAATGATTAGGGGCGGGACTTCAACTGGCCACTCCTCCCACCCACTCAGACCCCTCCCTTCATTATTAGATCACTGACATGGTCTCCTCTAAGAATACATGCCATAGGGTCAAACATCTGTCCCACAGGGAAGGTGGTAACCCAAATATTATCACATGACTCCCAATGCAGAATGACTGTGTGGGACAATTTCATTTCATCCCAAAAGGAAATAAAAATGTACATTATAAATATCACATGGGAGATACTGAAATTGGAGAAGGAATCTATGAAAAAGACTTAGGAGTTTTTGTTGACTCAGAAATGTCTTCATCTAGACAATGTGGGAAAGCTATAAAAAAGGCTAACAAGATGCTCGGATACATTGTGAAAAGTGCTGAATTTAAACCAAGGGAAGTAATGTTAAAACTGTACAATGAACTAGTAAGACCTCATCTTGAATATTGTGTTCAGTTCTGGTCACCTCGCTATAAAAAAGATATTGCTGCTCTAGAAAGAGTGCAAAGAAGAGCGACCAGAATTATTCCAGACTTAAAAGGCATGTCATATGCAGACAGGCTAAAAGAATTGAATCTGTTCAGTCTTGAACAAAGAAGACTACGTGGCGACCTAATTCAAGCATTCAAAATTCTAAAAGGTATTGACAGTGTCGACCCAAGGGACTTTTTTGACCTGAAAAAAGAAACAAGGACCAGGGGTCACAAAAATAGGAGGCACTTTTTTACACAGAGAATTGTGAGGGTCTGGAATCAACTCCCCAGTAATGTTGTTGAAGCTGACACCCTGGGATCCTTCAAGAAGCTGCTTGATGAGATTCTGGGATCAATAAGCTACTAACAACCAAACGAGCAAGATGGGCCGAATGGCCTCCTCTCGTTTGTAAACTTTCTTTTGTTCTTATGTTCCTACAATAGTGCCTGCCAGGATTGACGCCACGTTGAGTTGTGTTCCAATCTTGGCAGCCGCCACTCCAGAAACGCGTTGAAAACGAAGAACTATTGTCTCACCCCAAAGTGAAGTTCAGCGTGTGTGTAGGAATTGTTATATTTCGTTTTATTTTTAACTCTATGCTGCCTACGGGGAATGATCATATTTGGTCATAAACGTGAGGCATCAAGTAGATCTTTCCAGTGAAATAATTTATTTTGTTGTGGAACGATTTTTTTTTTTTTTTTTTCACACCTCCCAAAAAATTATTGAAATATGAAAAATAGTAAAAAATATATTTTTTAAAAATTGCCAATTTCAACCTTTTTCCAAGTTTTACAGAAGAGTATATTGCAGCTTCACAATTTGTCAAGGATTTCAAATCTAAGGCAGAATTGAAACATCTTGCACAGTTGTAAGAAGTTTGTCTTTTTAATTTGAATCCTTGTTTATTAAAAAAAATATATATATCTCTTCTCGCGATATATATATATATATATATATATATATATATATATATATATATGTCCAGATCACGCTCCCCCCTGCAACAGCGCTGCTTTTCTGTTCCTACAACAGGCCACTTGTTTCAGTCAAGTTTGCTGCGTGGATGGACTTTGAGAAGAAAAATCTCTCTCTCTTGGTGAATGTTTCTGAGTAAAAGTTGAAAATAAAAGTAGTTGCCTAGTTTATTTACCTGTGATGTGTGAATAAAAATCTCAAATCAGGAATATGCTGAAAAATGTGATATGTGTAATGGGAAAGGAATTGCGTTTGATGTTTACCCTGCAGAGGGTTCTGGGACACTGAGTTTAGAGAAGAGTGTAGTTATATTAACATAAGATTAGGTTAAGAAGTGATTTAACCAGGAGAGACTCTTTTTAATGGACCACCCAATCCAAGAGGGTACCTCCTTACCCTGACATCAGCCCTCGTCCTGTCAGTCACCTCCATGAGGAAGTCGCAGCGCCCCCCGCTGGCGGAGGACTCTTCCTGCAGCAGCTGGTTGAGGATGTGCAAATCCACGCTGGCTCCCAGGTTGTCCATGTTGGAGATGAAGAGGATCTCTTTCCCCTGCTCTGTGAAGAGCTCCGCCAGGCCCGAGCGACACAGGCTGGCGTACACGTCCCCGTGGCCAGAGAGAGCCCACCCTGCAGGGGGGAGCAGGGGCAGCATGGTGTCCTTCCGCACTAGAGGGTACCTGGAGGGGGAGAGACACCAGCCCGAGAAATGCATGATCCACAAAAACGGCCATATCTTCTGTCTCTATTATCTGAAGTGCTGTTAAGTTTGTGGGCTGTATGCCACTGTAGAGGAACAATTTGCATCTTGTACATAACAAGGCTGTCATTTCAGTCTATCAATATTAAGGGGGTAATTTCTTTCAAGAAGTTTGTTGGCTCCCTCTTGCAACAGCGTTGTAGCAGTGTGTGTGTGTAGATACTGCTGGAGCCGTTTAAGATTTGGTGTTTTAATTTTAATTTCCTTGTTGATTAAGGAGTTTAAAAATAAATGATCTCTTCTCGGGATCACAGCATAGCCAGATCACGCTCCCCCTGCAACAGCGCCGGTCTTCTGGTCCCACCCCAGTCGTTCCAGTCAGCACTGCTGTGCGATCTGGGTGCTCTGCGATTGTGTGGAAGAGGAATCTCAGGTGACGGGATTATTCTCTGAATGTTTAAAGGTGGTTGGAGCGCAGCACTAAGAGGTCTCACCTGCTCTGCAGGAAGGTGTGGATCTTGACGGAGCAGTGGCTGTATCTCTGCAGGCTTCTCTGCGTGTCCTCCTCAGTGAGGGACGAGTTCATCAGGACGAGGGGCACGTCACAGTTGTGAGTCTTATTGAGGTGCTGCAACAGGAGACAGGTCATAGAGCCAGATGGGAATTAAACCCTTGGTGTTGAACAAATATCCCTTTCATTGTGACACCTTAGTTTTCATGCTGTGGTTTTTATTTTCTTGACCTGGAAGTACAAACTATACAAACCGCAGTGCAATCTGGGATGTTTTGTCACCTAGTTTTTTCGACTCGAGATTTACCTGCTCGCCTCAATTCAACTAATTCAAATAACGAATGAGAATGAGGCTGAATAACCTGGGTGATCCCTGACTGGCTGTGCATGACAGGAACAGTGTGCCCCGGACTGGATGGTTTGGCAGTTCATTCCAAGGTCAGTTGGAAGTCGGCCATCCAGAAAGGGGGCGGAGTCACAATACCAGAAGTCTCCGCCTTAATGCGGTAGGCGATGTGTCAGTCATGGATTGGAGGAGACCTGATTGGACTCGCCACAGAAGGGGGCGTGACTGAGGGTATATCAGGGGATGTGGCAAAGCTACCTGTTCCTTTGTTATGGATTCAAAAGGACCAGTGAAGGAGTACTGTGCTCTAAAGACAAGTTTGTGTGTGTTGTTTTGTTTCTCTATTAAACTGTCACGTTTGTCATTTATAGAAGGCTGGCGCTGTAGCTAAACAACGAGCAATTAAACCCAGACTCCACTTCACCATTGTGCACGTATAAACCTGTGAATCACCACTTTCACTAACAGCATCTGTAGAGCCAGGTAAACAAGAAACCCAGCCCAATAAAGAGCTGTTTAAGTGTGTTGTTTCAAATCGTCCCTGAGCACTGTATCACCTCTACACCTGCGCACTGCAAACACAGCGCATCTCTGTGAACGATCATGGGATCAACAGCAAGGAGACAAAAGCAAGGCATCAGAGATTCTCTCAAATAAAGCAAACAATTTCCTGGAATATTTGTTCAATGATTCTCATTACATGTACATCACATGTTTAAATGACAATAGCTGATTTTTTTTTTCTTCTAAACTAGCTTCATGTACATTTAGCATGTTTTGATTAAAGCGTTTTGTGATCCACTATGAATGGCGCTATATAAAAAAAATATTGATTGATTGATTGATTGATTAGACGACCGTAGAAAGCAAACAGTGAGTTGTTATGATCTGCAATAAATACACCGATGTTTAATTTTAAATTAAGATTATGTTATTACATACTGTTTTTTTAACAGCTTTCGGGTAGCTACAGCGTCAATGAAAAAAGAAGAAAAAAGCCCCAATTTTTCACTCTGGAATCTGGTAACGCTGCACTCAGGACCACCAGATATGAAGAGGTTATCATTTGATTATTATCGCCCTCCGTGTTTCTCTGTAGTTTTCAGACTCACCTCAATTTGCTGGATCGTCAGGTCCAGGAAGGTGTTGTCATCACGCACTTCCATCAGCCCTTTGGGGCCCTGCACGCCCATGCTGGTCCCCAGCCCTCCATTGAGCTTCACCACCACCAGCTTGTTCAGCAGGGAGGAGATGTCTTCAGGCAAGGCCCTGGCTTGGACAGTCTCGTAGGCCTGTATCTGTTTTGAGGAGCGACAGAAGATGTCTCTCGTTTATTACCTTAAATTATGTATTTTAAGTTCAGGGAGCCTGAAGAGGAATGATAGTTCAGCCAAAAGTTTCCTTGGAAGAATAAAAAGCAGGAAAAATGACCTTCAAATGAGCTAGCACAACCGCATAGGATTTGATGCACACGGTCTATAGACAAGTTCATTTCTGCAAATGTACCCAATGACAAATATTTCATTTTTGGCCGTCACTTGTAAGCAAACATCTCATCTTAAAGCCCTCTACCTTGAAGGACTATAACAATTTCTACAATCTAAAACTAACAAGAAGCTACACAGAACATTACACAAACGGCTAGACCTGGAACTACTGAATATGCTTTCTTTCTAGGGTTGTACTGATTTGAAAGGCAGCTGATTCAAATTCAACTCCTTGATGTTTAATCTCCAGCATTGCACAAGCCCCAATATATCACTACTATATAAATGTTTCAGGACTAGCTGACCAAAGTTCACCGTCTATAAACACCCTGTTCAGTGACTCTGAACTCTATAGCGCCAGCCATAAACTACATCATCAGTTTTGTAAACAGTCCTGAGATCTTCAGTCAAAAAACACGCTTGTTCCATTTTTTCTTTTTTTAATTCAGTAACCCCATTTTCTGCCTACTGCCTCTATACACCAAGGCGTGCCACAGCGGATGTGAGCTACCGCCCCCTGGAGGACAAGCCCTGCGCTCACCTGGCCAGTAGGGGCTGCTGCAGAGCGGTGAGGAGAAACAGTCCCTGTTGGTTTTGCCTCCCTAACCCAGCGCCAGATTCAATGCTCCCTGCGGGATCCCTTGACTGTATGACTCACCCTTCACCACACGTGGGCCTGCCTTTACTAGGGGAGACCCTCGGGGACTCCCGGTTACTGGTTTTGTGTTCCCACAATACACCACTAATTCCCCGAACTCTTGCAGGAGGGAGATTTTGGACACACTGCAGTGCTTCTAAGAGAAATGTATGAACATGGGAATATATCCCCCCTATGATGCCACCTTAAAAATATCCAAAATATCAGTGTGACAGGGACAACACAGGACACAGCGAGGGTGCGGCCAGTCTGAGACCCTGTACCTCACCTATCAGGGCCTCTCTCAGCCTGGCCTCGGTCGTGCAGTATTGGGGGGGGGGGGGTACTCACTGCCTCCAGTGGGGGTTTGCAGATCCTGTCCCACTGCACGGACAGAGTCTCTCTCTGGACAAAGTGCTTGTGGAGCTGCTTGAAGTTCTGCCAGTCTCTCCTCAGAGCCTGCGCTCCAGAAAGATACCAGAGGTTATTCCAGTAGAGAAGTGCACCACAGTCTAGCAACATGACAACAGCATTGGAAAACCCAGCCCGGTATGATAAACTACAGTCAATATACTGATAACTAGGCTTGCTCTTTGCGTTTTTCCTTTAAATCTTGAATTAAATCACTCACCTTTTAGAGTACTATTTATTTTTGAGTCAACTCAAGTTTATTGAAACATCATGGTGCCTGTTAGCTGTGTACCGGGCTTTGCTACTCAATGCTATCATTTTCAATTCGTTCTTTCCTTCTGACCAGCAGCTGACCAAATAAAGCTGGGATAGTCAAGCTAACAAAATAAACTGTATGTGTTTGTATTTTTAGATCCCTATGTTGAATAGGAATGAACTCCTTGATTATAAGAAAAGGGAAGAGAGGGTTAAGAGAGTACCATTAATAACCAGATACTCTACATTATATTACCCCACATTTCAAAAACAGTTTGGAAGCATGCTTCATAAAAAAAAAAAAAAACTCCGAAAGCACCGATCGTAGCTTTTAGAAGGGATGTGGTTTTAACTGATGTCTTAAATTGACGGAGATTACCTGTAAGAACACTTTCCCATCACTAAGATATGATTGTCTGTTTGCTCTCTGAAAGCTACTAATTCCCAGTTAGCACTAATTTAGTTAATGCTTACCCAGATTCTACATGCATGTCCACAACGACGCAGAACCTATGTTATAAAGTTGACACACTGATCTTAAGGCTGACAGGGATCCTTAAAGGTTGAAATATAAAATTAAGCTTGTTTTCATGGCACAACTGTATGCGAAGGAATGACGTTCTACAATGAGAAGTGAGCAGAGGAGAACGTTCCTTTGGTATTTGTTTTGTGATGAGACGTTTGGTTTTAACAGACGGTTCTGAAGCTGCTCCACCACTGCCCAATACAATGTTCACTGTGCTCCAAAAACGCATCTGTAACCAGTTTCCTTGAGGTGTAATTCCCAAATATCAGACTGCACCCCAATTCCAATCTCCTGTAACCAGGGCTCCTGTGAACGCTCACCCACTTCAAGTGGAAGCGATTTTCTATGCATTGCAGAGCTATAAGATTTTATTTAGAGATACATAGTTTATTAGAAAGAAGACTTTGCTGCTCTTTCTGTACATTCTCTGAAGGTTGAACTATATGCTTAATCATAGGATACAGTGAGATATGTGGACAAGGTTTACATTTGTTAATAGTTTTGGGTTTAGTTAACTGGAAGTCAATGAAAAATACTCGTCAGCTTTTCACTTGATATGCTTGGTTTGTATAAAGGATTTCAATGCTGTCATATAGGCTGTTTACGTTTGATATATACACTTCTATCTGTAGATAAAGCAGGCAAGGTGTGGAAAAACGTGTTTTTTTGCTTCGCAATAAACTTCACAACAAAGCTTGCAGGTGGCATTCAAAAGCAGCTGATCAGCTTGAGTGGCTGTGTTATATCTCTCTGCAGAGTCATTTACTGGAAATGTTCACGAGCTGGAAGAGCGACATTGTGACTCGCCTTCATATCCAACACGTTCACTGCTTTGCCACAATCTATTCCTAGGGATCAAGTCATTTTTCTTCATTAATGCAAACAAACAAAGAAGCAAGACCGCTCTTCCTTAGATGTCCTCCCATACTGTACAGTACTGAGCACTGATATTACTTCTTCAAGTGTGTGCAGTCCTACAGCCACACGATGAAGAAGCTGCCTTTAAAGACTGCCACCCCCTCCCCCCGGAATCCAGCCTGTGTGTGTGTGTGTGTGTGTGTGTGTGTGTGTGTGTGTGTGTGTGTGTGTGTGTGTGTGTGTGTGTGTGTGTGTGTGTGTGTGTGTGTGTGTGTGTGTGTGTGTGTGTGTGTGTGTGTGTGTGTGTGTGTGTGTGTGTGTGTGTGTGTGTGTCAGTATGTGTGTGTGAGTGTATGTGTATGTGTGTGTGTGTGTGTGTCAGTGTGTTTGTGTGTCAGTGTGTGTGTGTCAGTTAGTGTGTGTGAGTGTGTGTGAGTGTATGTGTCAATGTGTGGGTGTGTGTCAGTGTGTGTGTGTACATATATATCTCCAGTATACAGTATATACGCACTTGGCTTATTTCCTGTCATTAACCAACCAGCAGCTGCTTCCCCTATTGACTGACGTGCTTTCAGCCAGTAACATGATCCAGAGCAACTTCAATCAAGTGGGCAGGTCCTAATATGTATGCTGTTATTTAATTCTGTTATTTAGATGATCTGATCATGGCAGTTGTGTGTGTGACCTGCTATAGAAATGCATTGTGGTTTGTTGGTTTTTTTTCTCTGCTATGTACTGTACAGAGCTTTGCAATACTTTTGTATAAAAAGCGCTGTATAAATGCAATAAATATAAATCTATATACAGCGTGCAGCCAGTGCATGTGGTTTGCATCCAGTGTTACCTGAGCGTGTTCGAGGGGCTCTGATTCCAGCAGCTGCTCCAGTTCAGTCTCCAGTGAGCCGGGCAGCTCCGGGCAGGCTTGGACCTGTCTCTGAGAGACGGGCTCAAGTGCCGGGGTGATCATATCCAACACTGCGAACACACAAAACACAGGGGCTTCAAAACAGCAGCCTGAGTGACAAACTGGGCTTCAATCAAATAAACAAGGGTACTTTTGAGGGGTATCCAAACTAGGAATCTCTCTGGTCCCCTTCACGTTGTGAAGTCCAACAGGCGCTTTTGCAAATGCATTAGTTTTTCCGTCATTATTATAGTTTTCATCTTCAGAACCAATAATGTTTTTAAAACCATAACTCCCATCTTCAGTGCATTCAGAAGGTGGAAACACACTACCAATTTCTCCAGCTTTCAGCTTTGATACCAAACTAGAAACACATGCAAGTAATCAATGGACTGATACAAGTGAACTGATGCTTGTTAGCTAACAATAACTCAGTTAGCAAAAAGGTCATGCGCGGCACAAACAACGAAAGTGCTGAAGGCACTCGAAACCGAGAATTTGTTTGTTGATTTATGCACACCCTTCATGCAATTATTCTTAACATTCAGTCAAGCCCCTCACAAGATCAACCTAATCTCTAATCCAACCTAATCTCTAATCCAACCTAATCTCTAATCCAACCTAATCTCTGATCCAACCTAATCTCTAATCCAACCTAATCTCTGATCCAACCTAATCTCTGATCCAACCTAACCTCTGATCCAATCTAACCTCTGATCCAATCTAATATCTGATCCAGCCTAACCTCTAATCCAATCTAATATCTGATCCAACTTAATCTCTAATATCAAATCCAAATAGACAGCTCCAGCCTACATGCTTGTTAGTTTTACCATTGAAAAGAGATGCAGTCAACAAGATTGAACCTGTCTGTATATCTGCCTGGCTCTGTGATAAATGTGATACAGCTGTGTGTGAAAGGGAGTGTTCCACACACAGCTTCAGGATGTCAGTTTGATGAGTCACATTTTATCTGGGTTGCTTGGTTACTGAGATTAAACCTCATAAGGAAACATCATGATGCCAAAACACACAAACAGGTCCTCACTTTAAGAGTTCAGCAAATATTGTATTATCCCCAATCAGCTCTACTGTGTGTTTCGAAGTGTGGCTGGATTGGAACCACAATTACACTTCAACCCGTTTGAAACCACACCCCCTCAGTGACTTCACAATCACGTGACGTGCGGTCCATCTGAAACCACACCCCCTCAGTGACTTCACAATCACGTGACGTGCTGTCCATCTGAAACCACACCCCCTCAGTGACTTCAGTGACTTCACAATCACGTGACATGCTGTCCATCTGAAACCACACCCCCTCAGTGACTTCACAATCACGTGACGTGCTGTCCATCTGAAACCACACCCCCCCAGTGACTTCACAATCACGTGACGTGCTGTCCATCTGAAACCACACCCCCCCAGTGACTTCACAATCACGTGACATGTCCATCTGAAACCACACCCCCCCAGTGACTTCACAATCACGTGACGTGCCCATCTGAAACCACACCCCCTCAGTGACTTCACAATCACGTGACGTGCGGTCCATCTGAAACCACACCCCCCCAGTGACTTCACAATCACGTGACGTGCTGTCCATCTGAAACCACACCCCCTCAGTGACTTCACAATCACGTGACGTGCTGTCCATCTGAAACCACACCCCCTCAGTGACTTCACAATCACGTGACGTGCTGTCCATCTGAAACCACACCCCCTCAGTGACTTCACAATCACGTGACGTGCTGTCCATCTGAAACCACACCCCCTCAGTGACTTCACAATCACGTGACGTGCCATCTGAAACCACACCCCCTCAGTGACTTCACAATCACGTGTCCATCTGAAACCACACCCCCCTCAGTGACTTCACAATCACGTGACGTGCTGTCCATCTGAAACCACACCCCCTCAGTGACTTCACAATCACGTGACATGCTGTCCATCTGAAACCACACCCCCCTCAGTGACTTCACAATCACGTGACGTGCTGTCCATCTGAAACCACACCCCCTCAGTGACTTCACAATCACGTGACGTGCTGTCCATCTGAAACCACACCCCCTCAGTGACTAATCTTCAAAGTAATTGTTGCTGACAATGTTACCTGTCATTAACTTCCAGTCACTATATAGGTCAACCAAACACCTCACGAAGTAAAACTGTAAAATAAATAGCCAAATTACACAATGAAGGCCGCAGACTTGACCAGAACTTCGGCTTATTGCCACTGTAGTTCGAAACATCATCAAGGAGGTAAATGCTAGATTTTGTTGTGGCAGGCAGGGCCAGTGTACTTGCCTGAACAGTGGTGCCCCTGTCATTAAGGTATAAGCCATCGTTCTTTCAAACTTGCTTTTCCCACAAAAGATGCCATCTACAAACCCCAAACCCTCCCTTCTGCATTCATTCTCTAACCCTATATTTAAACCAGTTCCCTCGCCTCTCCAGCGAGTTCAGCGAACCTCTCTTTCTGACCTCCTCCCAAGTGGGTTATTTGTCCAATCACTGCTGGTTCTGTACCAGCCCCGTTTGTGACCCGATCCAGATCTTCAAGATAACATTACTGTGCAGAAGAGTGCTTCTCTCCTTTCTGGAATGGGTGATGGGATAGCGGGTTCATTTGACTGTAATACAGTACGAATTCCCTACAGAAAAGGCATTAAAGGTACACTAAAATATATATAAAAATAAACCATGATAAGCTGTCGGAAATCATGAGGAAAAAATGCATTGCCAAAGCTAATTGACAGTACAGACCACACACTGCAGTGGAAAGCTCTTATAATTCAGAGCAGTATTAGATAATACCTGAGATTTTTCTCTCCAAACTGCCTTGTCCTCCTTCAGCCCTGGGAATTGCTCCTTCTCTCTTTATTCCTTTTCCGATAAGAATCAAGCTCAGCTGGTGACAAAGTCTGCAGACAACATACCTGGGGTGGGAGGGGCCAGTCTGAAAGAGGCTTGTTCTTAAACACGCTTTCCACTGACATCACACACAGTCTGCTGCTGCATTTTTAATACCTGACTAGACAATCAGAAATTAAGTGACAATAGCAAAATGTACAGGTTTGACTGGTTAACTGTACCGGTTGTACAGGTATTTATAACTTAGGGTTTGTAATGACGTTGCATGTATAGAACCTGTTGTTTCATATTAGGGCCCAGGAGTATTGACACACCCTTGCTTTTCAATAGTAATTATATTGCTTAGGGGTATTGTGTTACGAACCCTGTTGGATACAAAGAGGTGGTTGGCACCTGGAATAACATTGGTAGAGTGTTTGTTGCCACTACCTTAAAGACCCAGTGTAAAGCCAGAAAGTGGTACACCGTCAGAAAGTGGTACATCGTCAGAAAGTGGTACACTGTCGGAAAGTGGTACGCGTACCAAAACTTGGCCTGTGTAATGCCAGGTATGCCGTCAATGTTGCATAAATCACTACAAACAAGACAAACTTTGTATGTTTACAATTTTAGATAACCTAATATGTTGCTCATCAGATAAAGTCACATACACTTGGTGACTTGTGAATATATATTAAAATATATATTGTAATATATACTTTTTAATATATATATATATATATATATATATATATATATATATATATATATATATATATATATATATATATATAAAAGAACACAACTGTTGTCTCTAGTATTTTGAAAGAGGCAGATAAATAGACATTAACTGTTACTAGAAGTACCAATTAACCAATAATCAAAGCCAACAATAGTTACTAATAAATAGAACACAACACTAGTGAACTAGTGGCACTAATTACTAATTGAATAATTACCAGTAAGTGAATAATACACACTTAGGGAACCAAACACCAAAAACATGACACTCCTGCCACGTGATACTAAATGCATCTCACACAGCGATCTAGTTTATCCCCCCAAAACAGCTAACAGCACAGATCACCCCAAATAACAGTCTGGGGGTTTGGGTGCCACTCCTGCTTCTGCCCCCCCAAAAAAATTGCGCAGATCGTCACCAGGGCAACCGCAGCTCAGGAAGGAAGCCGCCTCTCAGCGAGGTCACTTCCTCCGACGGGCTGGCAGGTTTGTGCAGCTGGGTTTGCAAACCGACGGCGCAGCAGCATGGCGTTGAATGCAGGTAATTATCGCAGTTTTGTGAGCGTTATATTACCGGAGAGAGCCCTAAATCGCTTAACTGCACACAAGCGGCGTTTGATCGAGGCGGCCGGGACAGTTACGCCGACTTTAATTACACCCAGCACTGCGATTGAGTTGCAGGAAACGTCACACGCCTCTCTGACGATTTAACAAAAGTGTTTTGTGCTTCGGGCCGGGTGGAGACAGAATACTAATACTACTAATAATAAGCGTGATTAAATCTGGGGTTTGAAATCGTGGGGAAAAAAAAATACGACGGCTTATTAACACAGAAGGGCCCGCATGCTTTGCGTGATTCCCGTATCGCAACCCAGGCAGGCTGTGCGTTGCGACTGCGCAGCTCTGAGTAGCCCCGCGTCCAGGCTGCGCAGGGCGACCGCCTCTTCAATCTGCCTTTACAGCTCTGTTAGAGCCGGCTGTGTGTGTCTCTCAGGCTATAGTATAACTGTTCTGCTTGCGGGGTCCCTGACCTCGCCTCTCCCCCTCTCCCCTCCTAAGGTCCCTGACCTCGCCTCTCCCCCTCTCCCCTCCTAAGGTCCCTGACCTCGCCTCTCCCCCTCTCCCCTCCTAAGGTCCCTGACCTCGCCTCTCCCCCTCTCCCCTCCTAAGGTCCCTGACCTCGCCTCTCCCCCTCTCCCCTCCTAAGGTCCCTGACCTCGCCTCTCCCCCTCTCCCCTCCTAAGGTCCCTGACCTCGCCTCTCCCCCTCTCTTTACCCTGACCTCGCCTCTCCCCCTCTCCCCTCCTAAGGCAACACGCTTCGATCTCGCCACCCAAGCTCAGTAATGTGCCCGCTTTCTTTACCCACTTTCCTTCAGTAAAACATTTTTTTTTTTTTTATATAATTGTGCAAATCCCCCCTAAATAAAATGCAATATGCATTCCCCTTTCTCTGGACTTGCAGTCCGATATAACTACTTCTCTTAATTAGTCCCGATGTTAGAGGGGAGGGGTACGGGTGTAGATGTTGTGCTGGGAATATGAAACAAAAAGATAATGCCAGCAGATTGCAATCGGTGCAAGTCACGCAGAAAAAAAAGAAATATATATATATGCATGCGTTAGGTCATCAATTAGGGTAAGCGTATCGAAGACCTAACGCACCCTCCGCAGAGAGCCGTTTGGACAGAGCAAGCAAAGCCGCTTTCACAGACCGCGTACTCGCTTCTGCTGTGCGTCTGGTCAAGCCCCTGCGTATGATAGAAGCAGAGATGTCAGCGACAGCACTGCCCTGCAGGAATGTGTCGTTGAATATGTGCACTTTCTAAACAGGGGTCCTGCCACTGCACACGTCCCACCTTCACGGGGCTAGATAATGTTGAAATAAAATTGAATCTTTTTTTTCACTGGGTCATAACGCAATGGGCAAACACGGTGCTAGAAAGTGAACCTTCAAAACGGAGTTTCAATGAACTTTTTGTGGTTTTGCAGTTCATATTTTGCTTGGTAATAATTAGTTACACCTAGAAAACGGTTTTACTAAGGCTTCAGTAAATATCAAACTACAGTTTTATCAGTTTCTTAGGATGTAGCCCATGATAAATGTATTGAGAGACCAATTTAAAATAAGTGTCGAATGTACAGACGTTGTTAGTTCCCAAACTAGATCGCAGATCATAACTTTCTGGCCTAAATATGTTTTACCGCAATTTAACATTGAGTTATTTTAACAGCTCAAATGAATGTCAAGCAGCACTAAATGGAGATAGAAGTACGATAGTACAATGCTAGAGTGCATTTATATTACATTGTGCTGTATGCGATTAACATGAAATTACAGAAGAGAAATAGGGTTATTGATCTGGGCACCGTGTTTTCAGGTTTTAATGAGTAACTGTGACGTTAAACCTGGAAGAATAAAGCGCTGGGTTTGAAGGGAACTCGCATGCGACCCTGATGCGCCAGTTAATCCCAGCCCCGATTTGGCTCATGTTTTGCAGGTTACGATTAAGGATGGGTAAGCAGTCGGGAACCAGCAAGTGAGATCATCTTTCATTTACACTGTCTGTGCTGGCAGAAGATCCTGGAACACTTTCCTCTTTGCATGTTCGCTACTTCGATTAACGTTGTGATTGTTGGATATTTTAAAGATGTGATCCAACCCACATTATACCCCAGAGGTGTCAAACTCTGGTTCGCCAGGGCTGCGGGGTCTTCTTAATTTCATTCCAACCAGAGTTCTCAATTCACTTACTTCATCTAATTATTTGTTCAATTGGCCTTTTACAAAAAATGCGCTTGATTCAAGGTACTTGACCTATAAACCATGTGGAGATCTAGAGAGAAGTGTTAAATGTGTCCAATTAATCAACTAATTCAACCAATTAAGTATTGGAGAGCTTTGATGGAACGAAACCCAGAAGACATTGTGGCCCTCCTTTGCCTGCGTCGACTGGCTCTCTCGCACTCGCATTCACACACAGATCTCTCTACCATTCTCCAGAGACTGAGTTTATAAGAAAGTTTACAAACGAGAGGAGGTCGGCCCATCTTGCTCGTTTGGTCGTCAGCAGCTTATTGATCCCAGAATCTCATCAAGCAGCTTCTTGAAGGATCCCAGGGTGTCTGTTTCAACAGCATTACTGGGGAGCTGGTTCCAGACCCTCACAATTCTCTGTGTAAAAAAGTGCCTCCTATTTTGTGTTCTGAACGGCCCTTTATCTAATCTCCACTTGTGACCCCTGGTCCTTATTTCTTTTTTCAGGTCAAAAAAGTCCCCTGGGTCGACATTGTCAACACCTGTTAGAATTTTGAATGCTTGAATCAGATCGCCTTCTTTGTTCAAAACTGAATAGATTCAATTCTTTTAGCCTGTCTGCATTTGACAATAGGCTGTACAGCGTGGTAGCTTTCTCTAGTAGTCTGGATATATTTTAACATTAACATATTAACTATCTCTACTTTACTATAAAGTACCTATCTCTTCCTTTTATGCCACCAGCTGAAAGGGAGCTACACCTGTGCTTTCGCAGAGATGGACCAAAACATGACAGGTTTTGTAAGCAACAAATCCAGTCACATGTTCATTCTCTTCATTCACTGTGATTCTAAGAGAATTCCGCGCTTCTGATTTGCCTCTCAAGCTGTTATCCTCTGCATGATGTAAGCCCTGCTCTTTGGTTTGTTCCACCTCGTCCACAGGCATTTTTAATATCACCAAGCAGACGTGATAAAAGGATCTTGCGACGTATCAAACAAGCGAGAACGACGCTGCTTAGCCAGCTGACTCCTCCCCGATCGCCTCCTGCTTTAGTGCTGGAAACGCCGGTCCGTTTGCCTTCTCGTCCGTTATCTGAGAACGGGTTACAGAGGAGTACGCTGAAAGGACTTTTTTTGGTGATTCAAATTCAAACCCCAAAAAGTCCTTTTTTTTTTTTTAACCATACATGAACCTGAAAAAGTTCACATATGACCCAAACCCAGCCCGCTTTTGCAGGGCACCCGACCCGATGCAGGACTCTACCTGCGAGTACTCTGTAAACTGCAGCCAATTTGGCTCAAACACAGCAGCTAGTGTGGAGCCCAGCTGGCCGGCACTTTTACTACAATAAGAGACTCCTACGTGGCAATCGCTGGGCTGTAAACTCAGCTGAGCGGCGCATTGGGTGTGACCATGGCAGGGGGAACAGCTGTGTGTTTGGAGGTTGGTTAGAGAAGCTCTTTGAATTGCCTGCCTTTGTTTGGAATACCGGACTCTTATTTTGAAAATGTGCACAGTTGTACTTGTTTGTTTTCTGGGGAGTAAAAGGTGAAACTGCTTCAGCACTTTGTCAACCGCTCTCTTCTCTGCCTGGTGTTTTGCGAGTCCGTTAGCCCACAGGCCCCTGTATTACCGGAGGTGAGGGATTGTGTTGTGCGTTTACCCCGTCCAGACCCCTGCTCAGGAAATCTCTTGATGCCTCTGAATACTATAGTCCCCTCTGCATAAAGAACGCTTAAGTTTGTAAAGAATTGTAACTGTTTGCTTGTGCAGTTCAGGACTGTCATTGCTTGAATTTGACCACTAGATGGCACTGTGGTTCATTTTGGTTAGCTGAATAAAAAAGACATCACAGTTCTCATTCTGAGTGGTTCTTATCTCTATTACTCTGATATGCTGTGAACTCTGCTGTAACGCTGTGCTGCTTCTCCTTGGTCTCTCAGAGGATGACTGGGAGCCCCCCTCGGAGTCGGAGATGAAGGTGATCCAGGCCCGGCGCGAGAGGCAGGACAAGATCAGCAAGCTGATGGGAGGCTACCTGCTGAAGGGCTACAGGATGCTAGGGGAGTGCTGTGAGGAGTGCTCCGTGAGTCATCTTCATGTCTACAGTTTGGTCTGATCGATTTCAAAAATAAAATCGCTTGTTACATCAGTGTTTTCCAGTTTCCGTTTTCCTGTCGGTATTGTACATTATCATATGATCTTTATGAAATACTCATTCACATTGACCAATGTGCTCTTGCTAATGCTGGTTTTAAGGAAGTCTGCCCCACTGTCCTCCTGCACACAATGGGCTTTGATCAACAGAGCCCCACCCCCTTCCCACTGTCGCCCCGGAACAATAGGGGCAGATGGTCCCTTCTTGGGACGGCCCGTGTTGGAATGGGGGTGACAGTATCGAATTCCTTCCTTCTAAAAGCCAGCTGGCTCTCCCGCCTTCCTGACCTCTGACCCTAGACCCAGATCCTTGAACCCTGAATGCGAGAGTAGAAATGCTCAGAGAATCAGCCAATTCAAAGAGAAAGGGACTGACAGCAGAGCTGGGACTCAAATGCTTTGAACAAACTGCTTGAAATGCATTCAGTGACAGAAGTGAGCACGAGGTGTGAAATACGATCGGCCCCATTCAACAGGAGAGTGTTAAACACTCCTGTCTTTGATGGGGTTCCAGGTTTATTTTACATGATGTTAAGTAAAAGATCTGAATTGTTTGTATAGTTGTTTTTTTATGATGGCTGAATCCAAAGCTTTTGGCCATAGCTATTGTTCTTTTCCAAAGTCAGAATTAAGAATATTTTACATTTCAATTTAAAATAAAATATTAGCAGAAAAGAATGCGTGTTCGTCACAGCACTAACTACAACTGAATGTGTGAATAATTCAGTGTCTCGTACAAAGCCGGCACACACACACACCTATCCCTCCTCGTGAGGCTGTGAGGAGATCCTTCACACTTTATCAATGCTGGGGTATGTTGCAGGGCTATATGGAGGTGTCTGTCTATCTGTATATCTGTCATGTATCTGGAGAACACGAGATGCACATGCTGTAAATCAGTCATTTTAATATACCCTTCGGATGAGTCCTAAAACCGAGGTCCTATTGTAAGTGACTCTGCAGCAGCAGTTGTTTGCATAGTTCTGCTGTCTCGTGTGTCAGTCTGCTCTCCTCAGCCTGATCTCTCTCTCTCTCTGTGTGTCACTCTGCTCTCCACACCCTGATGTGTGTGTGTGTCAGTCTGCTCTCCTCACCCTGCTGTCTCGTGTGTCAGTCTGCTCTCCTCACCCTGATCTCTGTCTGTGTGTGTCTGCTCTCCTCACCCTGATCAGTCTGCTCTCCACACCCTGATGTCTGTGTGTGTCAGTCTGCTCTCCTCACCCTGATGTCTCTGTGTGTCAGTCTGCTCTCCTCACCCTGATCTCTGTCTGTGTGTGTCAGTCTGCTCTCCTCACCCTGATCTCTGTCTGTGTGTGTCAGTCTGCTCTCCTCACCCTGATGTCTGTGTGTGTCAGTCTGCTCTCCTCACCCTGATCTCTGTCTGTGTGTGTCAGTCTGCTCTCCTCACCCTGATCTCTGTCTGTGTGTGTCAGTCTGCTCTCCTCACCCTGATCTCTGTCTGTGTGTGTCAGTCTGCTCTCCTCACCCTGATCTCTGTCTGTGTGTATCAGTCTGCTCTCCTCACCCTGATCTCTGTCTGTGTGTGTCAGTCTGCTCTCCTCACCCTGATCTCTGTCTGTGTGTGTCAGTCTGCTCTCCTCACCCTGATCTCTGTCTGTGTGTGTCATTCTGCTCTCCTCACCCTGATCTCTGTCTGTGTGTGTCATTCTTCTCTCCTAACCCTGATCACTCTGTGTCTCTGGTTTCAGACAATCCTGATGCAAGACAAGCAGAAGAAGAATTACTGCGTGGCGTGCCAGGAGCTGGACTCCGACGTGGACAAGGACAACCCAGGTACTGTGAGACTGAGACAGCATGATACTGTGAGGAGGGGGGCGGGGCCAACACCCTGCAACATGGTACTGTGAGAGTGGGGGCGGGGCCAACACCCTGCAACATGATACTGTGAAGAGGGGGGCGGGGCCAACACCCTGCAACATGATACTGTGAAGAGGGGGGCGGGGCCAACACCCTGCAACATGATACTGTGAAGAGGGGGGCGGGGCCAACACCCTGCAACATGATACTGTGAGGAGGGGGGGCGGGGCCAACACCCTGCAACATGAACCCTCCAGAACCCTTGTTTATATTTGGAGCTGAGAGAATTTTACTTTCGAGGTCGTGAAAGTGCTGGTCGCACATGTCACCTAAGAAAAAAATATATGAATTAAAAAAATAAAAAATAAAAAATTTAAAAAAAATTTAAAAGATTTCATTAAATCTCTCTCTCTCTCTCCTGCAGCTCTAAATGCCCAAGCTGCCCTGTCCCAGGTTCGGGAACGCCAGCTAGCTTCAAACCTCCAAACCAATCAGAACGGGACTCCACCTTCTGTCCCCTCCCCTTCCGCAACAAGCATCCAACCAAGACCAGAGCACTGCGAGGGCGCGGCCTCCGGACTGCGAGCCTTGCCTCCTGTCCTCATTAACCCCGCCCCTGCCCCCGCCCCCTCTTCCACTGCCCCTGCCTCTGTGCCACAAGCCCCCGCCCCTCTCCCCATCCCTGCAGTGCCTAGCCCCGCCTCCAATCATGTTGGCCCCTCCCCCAGTGCTCTGGAAAGTGCAGAAGAGGCGTTGCTGCAGAAGTTGCAATGGGCCACGCGTGAATTGCAGCATGCAACGTCAATAGAGAGCAGCGTACAGCTTTGCAATCTGATTCGCAGCTGTGCAGAGTCTCTCCGCAGCATCAAAGAACTGCAGCTGTGAGCTGTACTGCCTAGGTGGCGTGGTGGTGGGACAGCTGTTAACTTGCTAGAGTGTATGTAGGCTTGCTCCTTTTCAGCGTTTCATTTTCACACAAAATACTGTAATACATCACTGGCTGTAGAGTCATTTAGAGACAGGTTCCTTATTGAAACATTATGGTGCCTGTTAGCTGTGCCCCGGGCTGCAGGGGCTTTGCTACTCAATGCCATCGTTTTCAATTCGTTCTTTGCTTCTGACCAAACGCACCCGGGATATCCAAGAGAAACCCCAGCGAATGAAACGGGTGTCAATCATACCCGACGCTTTCCTGTTATTGGCTTTGGATCCCAGTGTCTCCGCCCCACTCAATCACAGCTCAGCTCAGCTGCTCACAAACGACTCATGAACTGAAAGTGCTCAACCTGTTGTATAGTTACAGGGTTCATGGGGTCCTAATGGAGATTCCCTGGTGAGTGATTTATTACACTGTTTTATGTAACATTTCCCAGGATTTTATAAGTGTTTATTAAAGTAATAACAACAGTTTGATATTAAATTGTCATTTCTCTCTAGACCTGCTTGTACCTGGCTAAGAGCTGCTTGGAGCTTGTCTGGAGAATCCTAACTGCCTGGACAGAATAGCCTTCCTCGATCCATTCAAATCATGTGGTAGTTAGGATTCTCCAGCCAAGCATGGGAAAGCATCGGGAAGCATTGTAAAGCAGAGAGGTCTGGTAAAGCATAGGGAAGCATTGTAAAGCAGAGAGGTCTGGTAAAGCATAGGGAAGCATTGTAAAGCAGAGAGGTCTGGTAAAGCATAGGGAAGCATTGTAAAGCACAGAGAGGTCTGGTAAAAGCCTAGGGAAGCATTGTAAAGCAGAGAGGCGTGGGGAAACATACAGCACAGAGAGTCTGATAAAGCATAGGGAAGCATTGTAAAGCACAGAGAGGTCTGGTAAAGCATAGGGAAGCATTGTAAAGCACAGAGAGGTCTGGTAAAGCATAGGGAAGCATTGTAAAGCACAGAGAGGTCTGGTAAAGCATAGGGAAGCATTGTAAAGCACAGAGAGGTGTGGTAAGGCATAGGGAAGCATTGTAGAGCACAGAGAGGTCTGGTAAAAGCCTATGTATATTTTAAACCTGCTAAATGTATAGTAGGAATATTGCAGAATTACTGTGCAAATTAATTTTGGTAACCCTTTTATAAAAGAAGCTGCTGTGAAATGTGTGTGCTGCAGGCTTCAGAAGACCAGTGTATGGATTTGTGCTAAAAACAGAAAAATAAGACTGCTTTAGTAAACCCTGGGAAATGTTCTGGTAAAAATACAGAAGAGCCTTCAACATCTTTCAGTTCAAACAAGCGCGCCATCAGCCAGTATTGCAAAAGCCTCGAGTAGAGCTGGAATGGTCAGTGATCAACATATTAGTATTTAGTGTCGTGATTATTTATTGTACTGGAAATTATTCTCTGTTAAGCTGAGGGGATAAGCACCCCTGCTATCGAGATGGTTTTTTCCACTCTCTTGTGATCACTAAATAACTGTGGATTGCTCCAGACAGTACCATCTGAGCTGAAACGTGACGTGTTGTTTAAATCTGAGTTTCCCTTTACTGTTTGCTGTGCTGCAGATCGCTGTTTGAAATGATACTAGCTGGTGTGTTCTGTTCAAACATACACTGCATTTCAGGTCTTGCATCAGACCCAGCACCCGCTGTGAACAGGCTGCTATCATTCATGTTGTCATGATGTTGCACAAACTCTGATCATTCTTTCAGCTTGAAGAAGAAAAAGCCAATAACAACATCCCGAACTTTCCTGGAATCGGAAATCCAGAGAATCAAACAGACAGCAAGAACCCAGTACGGTTTAAACAAAGCAGTTCCGTTAATCTGACCTCTTCCATTCGCTACGTCGGTGTCCAGTGAGCAGTTTGATGTTCTCCTTTTGAAGACACAACCCTAGCTTAAAGAAAGTGCTCGGTTTCCCTGCCTTTCTCTCAGGAAGCCTGTGTTACGCTTGCACTTCCTGTCCAGGTGCACCTCAGAAGTGCCTCGCGGATGAGTCGGTCGTCAGGCTTGGGTAACGACAGGAAAGAATCCGTTGCAGAGGTGACCTGGATGAAAAGTTGATGGAATCGTTTTTGGTAGCTGTAGCCGATTCTCTGCCTCTTGTATTATTCCCTGAGCTCAAACACATCCGAGTCCCGGAGCTGCTCTTCAGTTCTAGCTGCTTCCCGTAGCCATATCACACGGACGGCATCGGCTAACGGGTCTTTAGAAGCGAGCGCCAGCGCCATCTAGCGGTCTGCCAGTTTTGTAGTGTTGCTGGCAGTACAAATATATAACGTCGCTTTTGGCTGATCTAGCCCACATCACACATGTCTATGGCAGGCATCTAGAACTGAAGAGCAGCTCAACACAAGCTATAAGACTCGCAGTGTTTGTATAATGGCAGTGACTCACAGTGATTGCAAAGGTCATGAAAGGTAACAGGACAGGGACAAACACAAATAAGTAAATGGCATTCGCTCTTGAAAAAGGCTCAGTTCCGTTCCCGTCAGAATTGGCCCGGGTTCTTTCCAGCAGCTGTTCTTGACCTACAGCGATGCAGGGGGTGTTTTATTGTTTTTATGCTTAAGCCCCTTGCAGTCACAAGGCTTTGGTTGTACATTGTGTTTGCGTTTTTCTTTTTTGACAGTTTTGTGGGAAATGCTGTCCCAGATTGAACAGTGTGTTGTTAAAAATGTTCAATGAGAATAAATTGCGTTTTGAAGACGATCAGGTCTTTGGTTTGGTTAGTTTGGGGTTTGAAGGAGTCTTGGGTGTCTTGTTTCTCTTTCAGTATGATTACATGCAGGCAAATATTCCATCGTACGCATTCCAGTCATGTAAACAGCATGTTCATAATGACATGTGGAATGTGGAGCTGTCTTGTGGAGTGTTAGTTCATGTAAACCAGGGCTTCCCAAACTCGGCCCTGGGGACCCCTTGTGGCTTTTAATTAAGGGTCTAGTTCAGTAATTGCGAGCTCAGTTTGAATAAATACCAGCAGCCACAGGGGGACCCCAGGACCAGGGTTGGGAAGCCCTGCTGTAAACCCTGTGTTCCAAATACCAGTCTTTCTCTGTCCCTGGACACGTGTGAGACGATCATCTTGTAGGCAGGAGTTTCTGAAGCTTGAGATTCTGGGATCAACAACCTGCTAACAACCGAACGAGCAAGATGGGCAGAATGACCTCCTCTCGTTTTTAACCTTTCTTATGTAAGTAGTGTGTAAATACATACCCAGACGGTGAGGTTTGTAACTTTATAATACATAATTGAAGCTTGTTTATATCTGCTATTATGACATGTTTGCACTGTTTGGTTTTAGCTTACTTTCTAAAAGAAACGTTTACGTTGGGCTTAAATGCTGCAAGTGAATTACAAGTAAACAGCGTGTGCTTCCAGAGCTGGCAGATTGAGGGAGGCTGCCGTACAAAACAGAAAAGCAGCATCCGTACAAAGATTGATGGGGAGAATATATTCATAGCGTTCTATCAAAGGCGCGATGCCTTTCAAACAACCTTCTGTATCGACCCTTGCCCTTTGTTACATGCATCTAGATAACCACTTGTCCAATTGTGAGGAATCTTGCTAAGGTCCTTCTGCTATTGAGAGGGTATATGGAGACTGTATGGCACACTTCTATTTTAACATGGGTCTAGAGAAGCGCTTGATCTGGATATTCTCCAGCACAAGCCGCTGAGGGAATCTGAATCTGGGGGTGCACGTAGTCCTATAGTCTGTTTGCCAGACTTGCATGTGCACAGCTGCGTCTTTCTAGGAGTCGAGGTGATCTGCTGATTCATGCCGGGAGGGGGGGGGGGGCTTTATGGTAATCCGGTAACGTGTTACGTGTAGAGTGCCTCTTTTGAATCGTTTTGCTACACTTCACCGGATCCTCTCCAAACTGCCTGAGTGGACATCTCTCAAAACAGCTGTCTGTAACACTTTTATACGTCTAGAAGGATATGTTCATTGAGCCCCCCAAAAAAAAATATATATATATTATTATTATTGTTGAAGGTTGCGTTTTTGCGATGAAACTTGTGCTCATATTTAACAGTGTAGTAGCAGGTTGTGTGTGCGTTGCTGGCTGTGGAGAGATTAGTCGGGTTCAGTGATGTAATTATGAAACAGCCACCGCTGCCTCCCCCAGATTCACACAGGCGGCTGCTGTCCTGCGGTCCGTCTGGCTGTATTTGCACTTATATTTTGCACGTATCTAAAAAGGCGCTCAGCAAATTGTGACGAAACTTGTTAACATGCACTAAATTTGAATATATTCCTGCTGCTGCTGCTGCTGTATTCATGGAAGGAGTTTGCTGGTTTATTCCCAGCGGGCTTTAGGGAGAGTCTTGAAATTACCCTCCCCAGCTAATAACGAACATCAGGTTAGTTACTTTGAGTTGCGGTTTTAAGACAAATGAAAGGGCCAAGGGTCTGTAGAAACTAATTTCCCAACAAGTGACGGCATTACAATGAAATATTAGCTGTGGAAACTTTTAATTGAACTACCACGGGGTATATCTGACGAGATGAACCTGTCTGTTTTCACATGACCTACTGTTTCTGTCAAATACTTAAGAGATACGTAAGAGCAATTGAGGATTCAATACATAGCATAGTCTTTCTATTAAAGGTTAATATTTCAAATATTGCATTTCTGCCGGTCACTTTCAGGCAAAATTCGCATTTTATATAGACCCTTGTCCTATGAATATTAGGAATTGTGTGGTTAGTTTTTTTTTTTCTTTGTAAATGTGTTTTAAAGCGTTATCGCGACATTTCCCGCAATGTCTTCAATGTATTCGTCTTGTTTTCGTTGACCTTTAGAGGGGTTTAGCAGACGCAGGTTCGTTAGAGAGTGAGACAGTAACATCGTGACTGTCCCTAACGCGAAGGCGGATTGGATCGCTCTTACTGGGAAGGGCAGCTGCAGAGGGAGACAAAGAAAGGACGCTGCCGGGAAGCAGAGCTGGAAGCTGGGGACGGGAGCGCCGACCGCCCGCTGGATATCCAACACACCAGGAATAGAAATTGCTAAACCAGAGCTGGCATAAAAATATATATATATATATGCATACATAACCGAAGCAGTTGTTAAGTGCAATATCGTGCGAACAGGAGTCGCGTAGAGGGCACGAAAATACCAAATTATTTCTATTCGTGATCTCTGAAAAACGCAGTGAGCATTTAAAAATACGCGAACCCAACAATAGCACTATAGCACACGTTGATGGGTTTTTGTGTCGACGCTGTCGGTCAAATATGGGACTGCGATGTAATGTCTAATCCCCTTTACAAGATCGCAACACGTCTGCAGGCTACTGAAATCCTCGTTTATATTACTAGTGTCAGAATGGTGAACGCGAAGTTTTCAGCCAATGCGTTAGCGTGTGTTTTAGTAAATGCATTGCAGGTTTTCCTTTGATACAAAGGAGATTAGGTGATTTAAATGCACTGTAGTCTGCAATCTCCTTGGAAAATACAGCCTGTAACCAAGGTAGTTAGGCAAAAAAAACAAACAACAAACTGTTAAAATAAATGCTACAGTTTCCACAGAACTGTAAAACGTCTCTGTCGTTATTTTAAGACAAGACGTTAAGAGTAATACTTTTACAACAATAATTGTAAATCGACTTGTGTTCTTTGAAAGCCGTTTAAAATTGCTGTTTAAATTTAAAACAATATATACTGTTTATTTAATAGTTTGCTGTGCAAACCTATATTTATGGTTATATTTAAAAGCATATAAGCGCATCATTAGCCCTCCTAAAAAGTCTGTATTTATTTGAGCTATAAATAAGTAATCTGATTTTGAAACTATTTTTAAATAACACAGGGTTTTTTTTTAGCTGAACATTTTAACTCTGCACTTTGTATTGTTATTTTTATTAAAAAAAAAAAAAAAAAAAGGAACGCAGACCTATTTTTTGCCTCAGAATTGTAAAGCCGAACTGAGGTATTTCCCTAGCCCAGAATGAACGGGTTCCAGTCCAGTCCGCAGGACGGCCCGGCCGGGACTGCGTGCTCTGTTGAGGGGCTCCCCCCGCTCCCCAAAGGGCTCAGCGGCATCCTGAACTCGAGCGGCGGGTCCTGGCGTGACATTGAGAAGGTCTACAGCAAGAAAACTCGCATCCAGGACGACCTGAGCAAGTCCCGGTCCAGCAGCACCGATAAACTGGGCCGGGACAAGCCGGCCAACCTCGACGCAGCCCTGGCCACGCTCCGAAAAGAAATGGTAAGTCCGTGTTTAAAAACACGCAGTTCTGCTAAAGTGTGGTTTTCAAAATCCAATTGCTCTCTTCATCCATTTCCACAAAAGTGGTGCGGATGGATGCGTCTGTCAGAATAGTCACACTTGACACGTTTCCATGTGTTTGATAAAAATGCGTATGAAACAATGCAAGTTCATATTGCTCGTCTGCCCCTTTGTCCCTGCCAGGTGGGTCTGAGACAGCTAGACATGTCCCTGCTGTGCCAGCTGTGGTCCCTGTATGAGTCCATCCAGGAGTACAAGGGGGCCTTCCAGGACTTGTCCTCCTCCTTGATGTCTGAGGGCTCCTTCACCACTGAGAACGGCTTCTCTGAAGACGAAGAAGAGGACGAGGACTTCAGCCCCCCGCCCGGGACCCCCCTCAGCCTGCCCCAGCCCGCACACAACTCCCGGGACCAATGGATACAGGAGTCCTTCCACATCCCTCTGTAGGACTGCATAGAGCATCCTTCATCCATCTCTCCATCTCCACCTATAGACCTCAAACCAGCCACACAGCTCCAGATCACTGGATACAGGAGTCCTTCCACATCCCTCTGTAGGACTGCAGACCCAAACCAGACAGCAGCCTTCGTCCATCCATCCATCCATCTCTCCTGCCTTTCTATACAATCTGAAGCCAGCCCACCCACACAACTCCAGACAAAGGATCGTGAACCAGGATCCTGCCACATCCCACTCTGACTGACCTCAAACCACTGAATCACTGAAAATATTTTTAAGGGGCAAATTATCAACAAGGTTCGGGTAGAGAAGCAGGATTAATGAAAACAGGACCCATTATTATTGTTATTATTATTATTATTATTATTATATTTGTAATTGAATGTAATATTTTCTGGGAATGTATCAGTGTTAGTGGAAAAGAAACCTGATCAGTATTGATGGGTTCATTTCTGTGTTTTCCAGGTAAATCCTGGGGGTAATAGTTGGACTATCGGAAACGCAGCTCATCTGCTTCCTCTGTTCTCTGAGTGCAATCTGTGTGAAGCTGGCAGAGGCAACCTGCACCTGTGATAACGTTAAACACACAGACCTGTATCACACTGCCACTCCTTGGTCTTCACATGCCTGCAAGTGTAATCTCGGAATGGAAAGGCATGGGTTTTCACCGTGGTTTTACCTGCTTGAATCGGCTCAGGTTTTGGGTGAAAGTCAGTCAATACAGACCTATGGCTTTTGTAAAATCCAGGAACGTTTCAGTAGAAACCGAGAATAGGGTCTTGAATTGAAAGCTGTAAATTGATCCCAATAGCGTTTGGACATGAAAGCTACAGGGCAGCCTTATTAGCTTGTAGATGAAAACTCTTCTCTTAAAAAACAAATGCTATTTTTGAAACCAAAACCCTATTATTATTATTATTATTATTATTATTATTGATGACTAGTTCTCTGGAACTTCACTTTTATATGCTGCTACACTTTTAAACACATCACAGTATTATTATTATTATTATTATTTATTATTATTATTATTATTATTATTATTATTATTATATGTGTGTACCTTTTTGAGTGTGTCTTAGTTTTGAAACCAAATAAATTAATTATGCATTTCAGGTCTTCCTGTCTGATCATTCCAAACATGTTTTTTCACGGTCAAAGAAACTGGATTGATATCGATCTGCTGCTGCTGCTAATGTTGTATCGAATCTCTGTGAAACAACTTTGTGCTCAAAGAAATGACCCAGAAACACTGTGTTGGGAAGTTCCTTTGAAAAAGGAATCTGTTACAAGTTACTTGAACAAATTTGTAACAAGTTACAGTAACTGCTAGCTTTGAAAAAAACTAGTTGCAGTTCCAAATATTCACTTCTCAGGCACAGTTTACAGAGATGTCGTTTTCGGTTTGGTCCGGCTGCAGCTGGAAATATTCTTTGAAGACCTGGCTATCGAACCCACTCCCTTCCTCCCTCTGATGCTCAGTGATTCTTTTTTGGACGTAAAGGAAGTGACTACGATGTTTTTTCCAGGAGTTATTGTGTTTTTCCGCCAGCAGGTGGCGATGTGTGTTCATTTGGCCCTGACTGGCAGTACTGTGTGAGATCAGTTCTCCTTGTTCAAGTGCATACAGGACACACGCTGCAGACTTCCTCGGGGAAGGGGAGGGAGGGGGAGGGTTGTCAGGGACGTTCTACATGCAGATAAATCTGCTTCGAAGACTCGCATGGCGAAAGGAAGACTGGAATCTGTGTCAGAGGTCTCAGCATTATACTGCCACTGCTAATGTTCCAACTCGTCACGGCCGCAGGGGGAGTCATACAGGCAGGGGAGCACAAGGGTCCCCGAGGGTCATCGAGGGTCATCCCTGGTAAAGGCACGGCCGCGGGGGGAGTCACACAGGCAGGGGAGCACAGGGGTCCCCGAGGGTCATCCCTGGTAAAGGCACGGCCGCGGGGGGAGTCACACAGGCAGGGGAGCACAGGGGTCCCCGAGGGTCATCCCTGGTAAAGGCACGGCCGCGGGGGGAGTCACACAGGCAGGGGAGCACAGGGGTCCCCGAGGGTCATCCTTGGTACAGCCTCTCATCCAATTGTAATGAAACTTGGTATAAATAGTATTTCGCAGAAGTTATTGATAGGATCAGATTCTTATGAAATAGAAGTGTCCGTACATCCGCCTGTCTGGATGTCCCGTTTACACTGAGAATGACTTTTCAGGAAACTTTGCTTTGCCATTTCATATGTTCTGCTGCATTGCACATGACGTTGATATGCAGCCAAGGTGGGGTGGCTGTTACTGAAATACCAGTGATAATGTAAATGCAATGTCATCGTGTAATGCATGTTCTTACTTAAAAGGACCCTTTGCCTTTAAGAGGCCCCGATGTGAAAGGGAGGCAGGGTTTGTTTTGTTCCTAGTAAGTGGTTGTTGGTTTTGGTTTCATTCCCAAGTTCTGCGCGTCGCTCACATAAACACACTGCCTGGCTTTCCAGTCCTGCGAAATCTCAGCTTATAAGGAAGTGAGAGGCCTGAACTGGACTGTCAAACGCATAGCGGGGAGGGATCCCAGTTATAGAAAGACTGACTGCCATTGTTGGGGGAAGTGATATCTTATTATCCTAATAGGAGACGAGGAACTGCATGGGTTACCTCTCCTTTAATCTGCTATACCATAGCATGCATGTCTTTCAAAACTGCACATTTGAGAGCTATGTAGCCAATGGAAGTGCGAGACAGGCAGAGTAAGGCTGACTAGCTCACTGTAAAAATTGACTTTAACGTTGTTTATTATATCATTTATCCACAGTTAAATCACAATTAACCTCTGACACCACAGGTTTCACAAACATTTCCTTTCACCTGGTAAGTCTGTGTGTGGGGGCTTCTAATGCTGTCCTTATGGGACTTTTGATGAAAAAGTGTTTTTTGTGTCAGTATGTCTGTCTCAGTGTGTTTGTGTGAATGTCAGATCCCTCTGGAGTTAGTTTGCAGGCCGCTCAGAGTTTAATTCGTTCTGTCTCTTGCCCTCTCTCTATCTCTCTCTCTTTTTCCACAGTGTTCTGCCCTTGACTTCAGAGAGGCTGTCCAGCTCGAATGGTTTTTACTAAAAGCAGCACCCAGCTGTCCCCTCTGATCTCAGCCCTTCCCCTCCCTGGAAATACCCTGCACCTGTGGGGGTGAGCAGGCCTCGCTATATTTAACAGTCATTACCCTGGGACAGCGCACACCGCTGGCACACTGAAATAACCAGCCCTGCGGCACACTGGAGTCATCATCCACAACCCTCCAGATCCCCTGTTCCATCAGCCATGAATTAGCTAAGCTCACTCTTAGTCACTGATGACAGTAAATTGTGTTACTGCTATATTCTATTCATAACTACTCAACAGTGCTTACAGACCAGAAGTTTAGCATCACCCTAGAATTTAAGAATGAGACATAATAAAAAAAAATAAAAAAAATATATGAACATAATTTAGATCTTTTATTTAACATCATGTAATCAAAGAAACTACACAGTGACATTGCAAGAGTCTACTGGAAGCCATAATAGGAGTACAGGATTTCATGTTAGATTTCAAAATGTCACATTTTTCAATAATATGGGGAAACTACAAAGCGGTGTGCAATTCAAAATGTTAACGCATCGTTATTCAACAGGTTTCATTCGACTTTATGAAGCAAAATTAGATACAATTCTAGAGGGTGATGCTAAACTTTTGCCAGAGCTGTACTTTAGAAATACAAAAAAAAAATAAAAAAAAACAAAACAAAAAAACCCTGTTATAAATTCATTGATAGACGAGTCAGCTAGAAGTCTTTCAAAATGACTTTGCATGGTAGGATGTTGCTCTTTGAACCCTGAGGTTTGTGTCCAGCCCTGGCCTCTCCATTCAATTCAGTTATTGCTGTATTTGATCTAACAAGTACAACACAGACAAGCCACTCAGTGAGGTTGTGTGAATACAGTGTTTGACAAATTCGTTTGACATGTCTCCTTATTACTGGCATAAACACTCAATGAAAACGACAACAAAACGTAATAAAGCCCAACGCTTCGAAACACTTCTTGTTGAAGGAATTCGGTCTCTTTTACTGTTTCTATTTGTTGTAAACCTGAAGCTCATTTCACTTTGGATCTGAGCAGACAGGTCGAACCCCAGGCCTCCAGAGGGGAGAGGCTAGTGAATGACCTCACTGTCCGTGTCACCCCCTTTCAATTCCATGTGCTTTGCAAACCTGTAACCAGGCACGCCTAATAATGGATGAAACAGGAAGGAAATGGGAGCGACAATCTGCTCACAATTGCTGATGCTTTGTTTTTGTGAGTACAGTATTAGACACAAACCCACAGATACAGCGTCACGGAGAGATGAACACAAAGACAGTCACAGACAGACAAGCACAGACACACACAGACATGCACACATACATAGCGACAAAGAGAAAGAGTCACAGACAGACAGACAGCAGTATATCTTCCTCAGGCTCACACAGATGTTCTTAAAATTACAGGAAATTCCTGTAAAAGCAAAACGGTGAGAACAGGAAACCATTCCCCCACCCCCTTCCTGCCCCCTCCCTTCTCCCTCCCCCTCACCCCATCCATCTCACCCCCTGACACCAGCTGGGCTCCTCATGGATGAACATTGCGCACTGTCCTCTCACTGGCTCCTAAAATCTTCTCTCTTGCAGTTTCTATAAATACTGCAGTATGTTATTTGTGTACAAGGATTCAAACCCTGAATAAACGAGCCCCACTCAACACTTACTGCTATGTAAACACTAGCAATCAACAGCAATATTTTTGCCAGGTATACTTTTTATAACTCTTAAAAACTTAAACACTCTGCTAATGTTTAATTATAAACACACCAAAAGACAGAGACAGACCAGCAGACACACACACACACACACACACACAACAAAGATACAAAGACACACATACACACGAACACACACACACACAACAAAGATCCAAAGACACACATACACACAACAAAGATACAAAGGCACACACACAACAAAGATACAAACACACAGACATACAACAAAGATACACACACACACACAACAGACACACACACAACAAAGATACACACAGATACAAAGACAGACACACAAAACAAAGATACAAACACACACACACACAACAAAGACACACACAAATCTTTCGGAGGGTTCTGGTTTCTGTTGCTCTCGTATTGTGTTCTCATCGTGTTTCTCTAACCCTGCCTGTGTCTGCCATAGAGCTGCTCTGAGTTTGTCTGGAAACTAAACAGCCTTTCTCATTTAATTCAAGTCATGTGACAGTGTGACCTTTCAACTCTGCCAGCCTCCCCTCCTCTCTTCTGTTCTAGTCGGCTGCCCTACGCAATGTAGGCTAGATCAGTGTTCATATATCAGTAAGCGTCAGCACCATCTAGTGTACAGCTAGTGTATTACCAGCAAAGCAAAAAGAAACCTGATCCAAAGTGGCACAGCACTAGATGGCGCTGGCTCGCTCTTCTATAAAGACCCAAGCCTTGGTTACAAGTGCCTACAGACAGCTCCCGATCTCAGGAGAAACTGCCAGGCTGAGACCTCAAGAGAATGGGAGTTGACATGAATGAAATGATAGAAGCACATGGAGTAGATTATACAGCTGTGGCCATGTTGCATCACCTACAGTTTTAGGATTGAGACATAATTATTATAATAATAATAATAATAATAATAATAATAATAATAATAATAATAATAATAATAATAATAAAAACTATATGAACATAATTTTATTTAACATCATGTAATCAAAGAAACTACAAAATGATATTGCGAGAGTCTACCAGAAGCCAAACAGCAGTGCAGTATTTCATGTTAGATTTTGAAATGTCACATTTTTCAATCGTCAGTTTTTCATTAAGTATATGGAAAACTACAAAGCAGTATCTAATTCAACATGTTAACATGGCATTATTCAGCAGGGTTCGCTTGACTACATGAAGCAAAATGAGTTCATTCTACTGGGTGACACAAAACTTTTGGCCAGAGCTGTATATTAACCAGACAGGAAAAAAAGGTCAGTTTTAATGAGTTCTTATCTTCAAATTGACTTCTATTTCTGTGCTCTTTGATAATATAAACTGAAGTTTAGTTGCCAAAAGAGATAATTCTGTTCAGTTCTCTCTCCCTGACCCCGGTTCAGGGTCCAGTCTCCTATAGGTTGTATTAATATTGATATACCCTAGGCATTGAGTGAGCGAGGAGTCCGAGGGGGGTAAACGGGGTAACAGATCCCCCAGCTCACCCTCTATCTGCCCCTCGTTGAAGAGACAGGACCCTGCGGAGGTGTAGTGCTGTATTTATTAGCTCCAGTACAGTATACAGTTTCCTGTGCGATGCTGAGATTCTGGGCAGGGCTGGCTATTCCTGTCATAGGCTGTCTGCTTAGTGACTCACTGGCTATTCAAAGATCACACAATAAGACCATGGTGATTTCAGCAGCTACACCCCATGGTAGTTCTATAAAAAAAAATATGAGCAAATGCAGTTGCAGAGTGGACTGTAGACTGCAGGTGGAAGCTGCCCCAGTTTGACACTGGGAAGGGGATGAGAGTTTTACACACTGGGCTCATGCTGCATTCGGAAACGTGGATTAACTACAGAGCCACCAACACAACAAACAGAGCCTTTACTTCTGATAACAACCATTCACACCCCCTGAAACACAGCAGGGACACTGGGGTGATGAGGAATGAACAGGACTGAGTCAGAAGACTGAGCAATCCCATCTCCCCACCCAAACACATGTTCTGGCAGGAAATAATGCAGGTGTGTAAGCGTCTGGCCCAAGAGCAAAGTGAGACAAAATAGCAAGAGAAAACACATGATTGGAGGGAGCCACCGAACGCTTAGAACAGGGGTCTCCAAGCCTGGTCCTGGAGACCCCTGACTTAGAAACATTACAAGCGATTAAATCGCAATAAGAAACAGATGGAAATCTGTTTATATAGAACCTGTTGTAGTTTTAACTTTTCGAATGCTTTGTCATTGCCATTCTTTTTTTAAGTAAATATTTTTTTTATTACATTTATGATACAAACATATTCTCAAATATATATATATCTTAAAAATTCATAGAGGTATAGTTTCTCTGACATCCTCTTGGCTGCGTGTGAACAAAACTGGCAGGGACTGTTTCTCCTCATCGTGCTGCAGAGGAGCCAACTGCCAGCCACCTGGCGAGCTCAAACAGGCACTTGCAGGGCCTGTCCTCCAGGGGGCGGTAGCTTGCATCAGCTGTGGAGCTTCTGGGTGTAAAGAGGCATTTAACTTGACCTTCACATCACCAAAAACACACCCAACCCACACACCCCACCCCAAAACACACACACACCCAAAACCCCCACACACCCAAAATACACACACACCCAAACACACACACACACAACCCACACACACCCAAAACACACACACAACCCACACACACCCAAAACACACACACAACCCACACACACCCAAAACACACACCCAAAACACACACACACACCCAAACCGCACACCCAAAACACACACACACACACAACACCACACACACACCAAACACACACACACCACAAAACACACACACACACACCGATTCCACACACACACCACACACACACACACCCGAAACCCACACACACCCAAAACACACACCCAACCCACACACACCCAAAACACACACACACACAACCAACACCCCCCCCCCCCCCAAAACACACACACCCAAAACAAACACACACCAAACCCACACACACCCAAAACACACACCCACACCGAACCCACACACGCACACACACACACACCCACACAGAACCCACACATGCACACACACAAACACACACACACACACACACACCCCTCAGGGGGAGCTCCTGTTTAGTTAGGTCCCAGCAGAGCAAAGCATCGCTTCTTGTTTCCTGACATTAAGATCAGTGCATTATGACCCTTAATAGAGCTGACTCAGGCTGAACTCTGGACTTTGGAGCACACAGGATGCAAGGTAAAAGCATTGCTGCCTCCACTGTGAAACAGGCTCGGGACATACCTGAAGGGGCCGCGCAAACCGTGAAAGACACTCTCTGTATTGAAAATGACAATGTCTTTGCAGGCTTAGGGAGGTTATGCACTCAACAAAAATATATATATATCATTTAACAGCTTCGTTTATATTCAGATAGTTTCAAATCTTTGATTCCAGACGCATTCTGGTGCTCGCTTAGGGATGCAAAACCGGCCGGGAATGTTTCTCCTCACCGCGCTACATTGGCCCCTACTGGCCAGGTGCCCGGTGAGCCATTGTCCTTGTCCTCCAGGGGGCTTTTATATGTCTTTTAAACCCTTTCATCATTGAAGTTGATTTATAAAGTACTGTGAAACCTGCAGGTGTGCTCAGCTTTAAGATTGAGAAGCACAGTACATAATTTCCTGTAAACAAAGGGGCGGCGGCTTCTTAAAAGGAAGTTTTAGAACACTCTTGCAGCATTCACAAACTCTGCACTGCTGCCCCATTCTCCACGTGAAATGCATCCTGTTCATGCTGCTAGGCCCTAAACGCAGCCCACAAGCACCTCTGTTAGGCTGACTTATTTTAGGTTATGTAGAATAAATAGGGGTACAAAACTAAATTAGCACCTTTGTAAAGCTTGTTTTTAGGAACGCTGTGTTGCAAGGAGTGACCTTTGTAATACAGATGCACTGCCACTACAGATCTTAATGTCTCTGAATAGGTATTGTTGCAATCTTCAGATCCATGCCAGTTCCAGTTCCTCTTTCTCAGTCATTTGAGAGAGTGCGAGTTCCACTCTGAGCTGCAGTTAAAGGGTCAGGAAGGGCCGGGCAGTGTGCTAGTAAGTGAGGGCTCTCGCCATAGTCCTCAGCAACTCAGATCTGCTGTCTAGCCCATTGTGACTGAAACTGACCACAGGGAGATGCATCTTTTGTATATTACAGCCTGACTGAGCACGCTCTCGTTGTGTTTAAAATGGAGGCGTGCATTACACCAGGCAGCTCCCAGCAGACCGTTAATAAGCAGGTACAGTAACTGAGTAAGAAAATTAATTCATCAGATGCAATTATACAAATATGAAATAGGAGGGTTTCACAATGGATGCCATACAGTATTCCCTTTCTAACAGAAGATGCATTGGAAGAACATCCTTAGGTCTTTATCCAACTTGGGCAAATATTAATATGATTACCAAACTGCACGGTCATTTTCTCGTGATATTACTATGAATTTACCATGCTTTACAGTCAATATTATTATTACTAACCACACTTTTAGAGCAGGGAGCTAACAACTTATTTTAAGTGCTGCACTCGATTAGAAGCCTAGTCGTCATAATAACGTCTTAAATTATGTATGACTGTTTGTTGTTATCTTAGTCGAGTCACGGTAGCTCCCTCTCTCTCTCTCTCTCTCTCTGTTTCTCTCCCCCCCTCTCTCATTCTCCCTCTCTCTCTCTCTCTCTCTGTTTCTCTCCCCCCCTCTCTCTCACTCTCCCTCTCTCTCTCTCTCTTCTCTCTCTCTCTCTCTCTCTCTCTCTCTTCTCTCTCTCCCCCCCTCTCTCTTTTCTCTCCCCCCCTCTCTCACTCTCCCTCTCTCTCTCTCTCTCTCTCTCTCTCTCTCTCTCTCTCTCTCTCTCTCTCTCCCTCTCTCTCTCTCTCTCTCTCTCTCTCTCTCTCTCTCTCTCTCTCTCTCTCTCCTCTGTCTCTCTCCTCCCTCTCTCTCAGGAGAGGGGGAGAGAGAGAGGGAGAGAGAGAGAGGAGCTCTCTCTTTCTCTCCCCCCTCTCTCATTTCTCACACCTCTCTCTCTCTCTCCCCCCCTCTCCCAGAGACAAAGAGAGAGAGGGGAGAGAGAGAGTAGACACTCTCTCAGGAGAGAGTGAGAGAAGAGAGAGAAGAGAGAGGGAAGGGGGAGAGAGTCTCTCCACTCCCTCTCTCAGAGGGAGAGCTCGAGAGCGAGGTCAGCTCTCAGAGGAGGGGGGGAGAGGAGTGTTTCTCTCTCTCCTCTCTCACCTTACTCCCTCTCTCTTCTCTCCCTCTCTCTCTCTCCCCCTCTCTCACCCCCCTCTCTCTGAGGAAGAGACAGAGGGAAGAGAGAGAGAGAGAGTAGCAGAGAGAGAGGAGAGAGAGAGGAGAGAGGGGGGGAGAGAGAGGTGAGGGAGAGAGTAAGAGAGGGAGAGAGAGAGAGGAGAGAGCTGGAGGGGGAGTGCGTGAGAGTAGAGAGCGGAGAGCTAAGAGACGAGAGAGGGGAGGAGTCTCTCTCTCTCCCCCTCTCTCCTCTCTCTCTCTCTCTCTCCCTCCTCTCTCACCCTCTCTCTCTCTCTCTCTCTCTCTCTGTTTCTCTCTCCCCTCTCTCTCTCTCTCTCTCTCTCTCTTCTCTCCTCTCTCTCTCTCTCTCTCTGTCTCTCTCTCTCACACTCTCTCTCTCTCTCTCCCTCTCTCTCCCTCTCTCTCTCTCTCTCTCTTCTCTTTCTCTCCCCCTCTCTCTCTCTCAGAGAGGAGAGTCTATAAGAGGGGAGAGAGAGAGTAGTGCTCAGACTCCCTCTCTCTCTCATTCTCTCTCTCTCTCCTCTCTTCATTCCAGAGAAGAAGAGAGAGAGGGGGGGGGGAGAGGAGTGAGGGAGAGTCGGAGAGTAGGAGAGGAGAGAGGAGTCTCTCTGTTTCTCTCCCCCCCTCTCTCTCATTCTCTCCCTCTCTCTCTCTGTTTCTCTCAGCCACAGAGGGGGACCCTCTCTCAGACTCCCTCTCTCTCTCTCTGTTTCTCGGTCTCTCTCTCTCTCTCTCTCTCTCCCTCTCTCTCTTGTCACAGAGCCATTTCACACTGCTGGCTCCACTCCTGTGCTCAGAAGAACTTCCTCGTTGCTTGCTGCAACAAGACGAGCACAGGAGTCGCAAGCCGGATAATCAGCTCTGTGAACGGGAGGAGGAGGTGGGGGGACACGGGCAGCCTCTTCGTCTTCAGGGTAACCCTCTGGAGGACGCTGCTGTGACAGCTTTATGGCGAGCCGCGTTGCCCTGTTTGTAATTTGCACACAACACAGGGGAGGGGGACAGTTTGCTTTGATCTCGCCGGCCTTGGTCTGTGACAGCGTCGGGGGCAGATGTTTTTTTCAGTGGCACACCGGCGCTGCATTGGATTTTTGCACGGTTCCTCTTTTTTTTTTTTTTGTTTTTTCTTCTTCTTCTAAAAAGTGTTTGTGGCGTATATTTAAATCCCACGCACACGACGTGCAAGACACATTGACGGCTGCTTGCTTTCTTGGCGCAGGTGTTGACATGCAGGAGTCAAGGTGGACGCCAACTTCGGCGGTTTCAAAAAAACTCAACAACTGTTTTTAAAAAAAATGCTGACATTTTCAGCGGTTTTATTATTATTATTATTATTATTATTTGCCATTAACTAATTTCATCAACACGAGCGCGTGAGAAACATTACGGTGTGAGAGAGGGAAAAGTTTTAAATTTTTTTTTTTTTTTTTTTTTTTTTTTTTTTTTTTTAAAAAAAAGAAAATTAACGTTCCTGAAAAAAAAAAAAAAAATAAAATAAAAAAGTAAACCGGGTAACAGTAACAGCAAAAACGATATTACAAATAAAAACACAATGACGTCGGTTTGGAAAAGGCTCCAGCGGGTCGGGAAGCGGGCATCAAAGTTTCAGTTCGTGGCTTCCTACCAGGAGCTCGTCGTGGAGTGTACGAAAAAGTGGTGAGTTCATTTTTCAATTATAATTATTACTTAAATGTACTTTTAATTAATAGTAACAGCTTTGTTGGTTGTCTGCTACGAGGGCGTATCAGCGCTGCCTGTCCCCAGCCCGAGTCGATGTGTTTCCTAAAGGAGGGTCTGGTATTGATAGCCCAGGGTGCACTTAGGGCGGGGTTTGGCGTTGATATGCAGATTTTACTCAATTAAACATTATATTATTGTTGTTATTAATTATAATAATGTTAACAACATCAGCTGAGCCATTTCCGCGTCGCGCTGGCGTTGTTGCACCATCGTCGCGGTTAAAGTCCCGCAGATTGAAATGCATTCTTAACAATTTCAGCAGAACCAGAACCCCCTTTTTAAACGATTATTATTATTAATGTAGAAAATCATCTATTCAAGCCTGCCCTGGACTGGAGGGAGCACCCTTTCTCTTAGGGGGGGTGAGGGAGGGAGCAGTTCAGTCTCCATGCCTCAAGCCTGCCCTGGACTGGAGGGAGCACCCTTTCTCTTAGGGGGGTGAGGGAGGGAGCAGTTCAGTCTCCATGCCTCAAGCCTGCCCTGGACTGGAGGGAGCACCCTTTCTCTCAGGGGGGGTGAGGGAGGGAGGGAGCAGTTCAGTCTCCATGCCTCAAGCCTGCCCTGGACTGGAGGGAGCACCCTTTCTCTTAGGGGGGTGAGGGAGGGAGCAGTTCAGTCTCCATGCCTCAAGCCTGCCCTGGACTGGAGGGAGCACCCTTTCTCTTAGGGGGGGTGAGGGAGGGAGCAGTTCAGTCTACATGCCTGTGTTGGATATAATCCTGACATACAGCGGCAGACACTACATGTGTCGTTCAATATCACACGCTAGACCACATGTAACTTACAACTTGTAAAAAAGAAGCACAAAGCAATTATGTTCTCTTCAAGAGAAGTGTGGAGAATATGGGGAACTTCCAAACCGGTTGATGATTGGATGGTCTAAAATTTAGGGAAGTTCCAGTGATAAAGTATATAGAGGGGTACAGATTGAGGGAGAGTTAGGGGCTCTGTTACAGTATAGAGGGGTACAGATTGAGGGAGAGTTAGGGGCTCTGTTACAGTATAGAGGGGTACAGATTGAAAGGGAGTCTAGGGCTCTGTTACAGTATAGAGGGGTACAGATTGAGGGAGAGTTGGGGGCTGTGTTACAGTATAGAGGGGTATAGAGGGGTACAGACTGAGGGAGTCATACAGTCGGGAGCGCAGGGGTCACAGAGAGCCTCCTCTGGTAAAGGCACGGCTGTGTGGTGTGCAGGGGGAGTCATACAGTCAGGGGAGCGCAGGGGTCACAGAGAGTCTCCTCTGGTAAAGGCACGGCTGTGTGGTGTGCAGGGGGAGTCATGCAGTCAAGGGAGCGCAGGGGTCACAGAGAGTCTCCTCTGGTAAAGGCACGGCTGTGTGGTGTGCAGGGGGAGTCACGCAGTCAGGGGAGCATAGGGGTCACAGAGAGTCTCCTCTGGTAAAGGCACGGCTGTGTGGTGTGCAGGGGGAGTCACACAGTCAGGGGAGCGCAGGGGTCACAGAGAGTCTCCTCTGGTAAAGGCACGGCTGTGTGGTGTGCAGGGGGAGTCACACAGTCAGGGGAGCGCAGGGGTCACAGAGAGTCTCCTCTGGTAAAGGCACGGCTGTGTGGTGTGCAGGGGGAGTCATACAGTCAAGGGAGCGCAGGTTCCTGGCTGTGTGAAGTTGTTCGCTGGATATTCCACAGGGAGCATTGACTGGTGCTGGGTTAGGGAGGCAAAACCAGAAGGGACTGTTTGTCCTCACCGCTGCGCAGCGCCCCCTACTGGCCAGGCGTCCAGTGAGTTCAAGCAGGTTTTTTTGTTTGGTACTCAATTAACCGATACTCTGATACACCACATTAGAGCATTTTAAAACACCAGTTGTATTTCCAGGAAAACCACAGATAGCTGGCTAATGCAATCCTGGCGGATTCCCCTGTGCTGTAAAGTGCTCTAAACAATTCAGGTTATCAGGGTACAGACTGACCACTGCTTGATTTTTAGAGCATTTTACACCACTTGCATTATTTTTCCACACTGCTCTTCCTGTTGAAGGAATAGTACTCAAAGAAACCAAAAGAAGTTATTTACAAACCGCTAACCAAGATCATGCAACAGTCTCTTGACAGGGGTTGTACTGACAGCCTGGAGAATTGCAAACGTAATACCGATCCACAAAAAGGGAGACAAAACCAAACCAGGTAACTACAGACCAATAAGCCTGACTTCTATTATATGTAAACCTACGGAAACTATAATAAGATCCACAATGGAAAATGACTTATATGGTGGTAACAGTATCCTGGGAGACGGTCAGCATGGCTTTAGGAAAGGGAGCGCGAGTCTAACTAACCTGCTTGATTTTGAATTCTAAAAGGTATTGACAGTGTTTTTCAACCTGAAAAAAGAAACAAGGACCAGGGGTCACAAATGGAGATTAGGTAAAGGGGCATTCAGAACAGAAAATAGGAGGCACTGTTTTTATAGAGAATCGTGGGAATCTGGAACCAACTCCCCAGTAATGTTGTTGAAGCTGACACCCTGGGATCTTTCAAGAAGCTGCTTGATGAGATTCTGGGATCAATAAGCTACTGACAACAAAACAAGAAAGATGGGCCGAATGGCCTCCTCTCGTTTGGAAACTTTCTTATGTTCTTCTGTTCTTAACACAGCCGGCACACTGGAGGTGCTTCTGGGAGTGTGAGTCCTTGTAGGAAACAATTCTTTGGCTCTCCTCTGAGCACCAATCACTGCCCTTCCTGTGACTGGCGTGTTTTCAATGTCAGTTCCTTCATGCCAGCTCTCGAGGCTGAAGTGTAGCATTGAAGTATCTGCAAGGAGCGAGCGATAAATATTCTACACTAACAGCTTCAAAGAAACGACCCTTATGAATCGAATGAACCTTTACCACAATGTCTGCGTTTTTTAAATAAGACAGTCTGAGACCTAAGAAACGATGGCAGTATTATTTTGTTAGTGCCATATGCTTTAGGCATTTAAAGAGTTAGATGTGAGGACGTCGATGGAAGTAAGCTTAGAACAGAAAGGAGCAAACCCTTTTACACAGCTATGAACAGAATAGCCTCCCAGGAGAAGGGTCTGCAACACTGGGAACATTAAAAAAACAGCGAGGGTCTGTCCTGGTAAACGAAGCGCCCCTAGTCCAGTGAATGGGGTGCTATGTAGGGACGAGCCCTGCTGGGCTGAGCGGCCTCCTCCCCTGTGTTCTGCACTTTGCATTTTGTCGCTCTTTTTGTCCAGTCTCTCTCGATATCAAAGCGTTTCTTTCAGTTCCTAATCTGCGCCTGAACTATATAACGTATTGAGTATATCTAGAGAGCCACTGGTCCGATTGGGATGAAACCTGCTTTAGCTCTAGTTATTGAGTGTATCAGAAAGTGCGTGTATGTGTCACTTATTTATGTTTTATCCCCCATTGCAGATGAAATCGATTCACATACCATACTTCACACATTGTGGCCTGTCTAGAGAACCGCTTATCCAATTGTGGTGAAACCTGGTATTAACATGACTTGGTTTAAGTTATCACGAGCAGCAGAGTGTGGGGATTGAGGGGGTGTCTGCCTCTGTGTATCTGTAGCTTACACTTTTACATACGGTTGGGGAATGGCTTCTTGTATTGTGATGAAGCATGTCGTTGCTGATTCTTACTGGAAGCTGTTGGCACACGTCATGGTTGTGGTCAAGCTGTGTTTGCAGTGGTGGAGGGGGATGCATGTCACTCACAGTCTCGGTGTTTCTGTCCAGTCTCTTCTGAAGTGATGTAAAACCCTTCTGAAAGTTTCCCCCGGGTGTTTTGCAGTTTGACTCCCATGCTTTGCCCAGTGTCGTACTATAGGCATTGTTCACCGTACTTTGCCTTGCTTTTTATTATCTTTGCTATACCTCTGTATGCTTTACAGTGCGTGCCTATGAGTGGTGAAAGTAAGAATCAGAAACAGTAACAGTAACTAATCACCCCATTTCTGTCCCATTGATTTCAGGTCAATGGGGCTCTCATGGTCCCTGAGTGGACAGTTTGTTTTGTTGTGCAGAATACACGAGCGGTAGTGTCAAATGATGCTTCTTCGCTTTTAGCATTCAGATTGAGAAGGGTATCTTTTTTTTTTTTAGCCAGGATTTAATAGGAAGGTAAAACAGTAGCAGGGTTTTCGTTCAAACGATTTTCTGTGTCTTCAGTTCTCGTTAGTCTTTTTCGATTGGCATTCCCCTACTTCCTCACTTTTACGTTTACAAAGAGCAGTTAAGGTCTGTTGAACTTTCTTTGGCAGCATTTCTTGTTCAGTTTTTTTTTTTTTTTAACAAACTTCTGCTCTTCGTTGTAAATTGTGCGTAAAGCGACTGACTTGACAAGAAACAAAGGCCGTGGCAACATTCTAAATCACGTGATCGTCTCCCACCTGACTGGGAGTGGAGTCTGAAGCAGCGCGTCTTTCACTGTTATTTTTAAATGTGCAGTAAATGAAAAAGTTTTGATTTGTTCAGCTTAGAATTCCTACTTTTTGATATTACTATTATAAATCCATTTACCTATGCATCAGTATATTACATCCTTAACCTTAAGAACACAGTGTTTTGTTGGCAGCATACTGGCACTGAAATTCTTACCGGCATTCTTACTTTCACCCCTGGCTGTCCCATGCTTTACCATGCTGTGCCCTTACTACTCTTTGCTGTACTTTTGGGAACGGTTTTGAATGTAACCTTCCTCTCTCTCAGTTACTAGTCCAGGGCAGGGCTATTTAATCTCCTTCGCTTGACCCTGATTCCTGATATGTAATCCAGCACAGATCTATTTAGGTGTGAGGAGTGTCAGGGAGGGAGGCAGGCAGGCAGGCACACACACATGGAGCTGTCAGTAAGCCTGTGAGAGGCTGGCTCATCAGATGAGACAGGGAGGTAATTTTAGGTTTTGGAGAGTAATACAGATCTTGTGACACAAGCAAAAAAAAAAAAAAAAAAAAAGTCCTGGGGGGCTTGTCCCTACAGAAAGAAGCTTTCAGCTTGAAAAGAGAAACAAAAACTGTACAGCTGTGGCCAAAAGTTTTGCATCACCCTTATAGAATTAACTAATGTTGCTTCATAAATTTGAATGAAACCTGCTGAATAATGTTACACTAACATAATGAAATACACGCCACTTTGTAGTTTTCTACACACGTAACAAAAAACGGACACACTGAAAAATATTTCAGTGTAGTTTTTATTGTTGTTGGTGTGGTTTTGGGTTGGCAGAGGAAGCAGGCAGTTACCTTCCCTGCCAAAGAGAACACGTGCAGAATGTGGCCGTCTTCAAATTGGTTGAAAAGTGTAGCAGCTGAGCTCTGCGCGAGCGGAAAGAGAGTTAAGAGGAATGCGAGCGCGAGAGAGATCCGTCACAAAGTAAGATAAACAACGGCTGGCTGCATTCCGGATGGTGTTTGTTTTATTTCCCATGTTGTGTTTGTTTGTTTGGCCAGCGTGGCTTCTTGTTTGTGTGTTTTTGTTTGTGTGTTCATGTTTTGTTGTTATTGGTTATTTATTTAATAAATGCCAGCGCATTGGCGACTCACCCGCAGTACTGTTGTGTGTCTGTTTCCTGGTCTGGTGACGTCACTCACCAAACCATCCTGCCACGTTATTATTTGTTTATTATTTGTTTATTTAGCAGACGCCTTGAACTTTAAAGCCGCTTGTCCTGTTGAAGCTCTGGGTCTTCTTTAGCACACGCTGTGGCAGTGCAGGCGCCCTCATAATCACACACCACCTGAAAGGTTACAAACATTCGTATGAAAGCAAGAGTTTATCGCATTGGCACAAAATCAAGGCAGTTGTTATGTTCACTACGTAGTGTGTCAGACAGACTGATAGACAGACCTGACCAGACCTGACGACCTGACTGACTGACCAGACTGACAGACTGACAGACAGCCCTGACCAGACCTGACGACCTGACTGACTGACCAGACTGACAGATAGACAGACAGACTGACACGATCGTGAAGGGTCCCAGTTTCTTGAGGGTGTGTGCCACTTCCTCTGCCATTTCAGAGACTGGCATGTATCTAGAGAACAGCTTGACCATCGCCCCCCACGGAACTCCCCACTACCTACCGCGAATCACAACAATCAAAACACTTCCTACACTCCAGCTCAGTAGCTCCGTACGTCTCTGATTACGTACGTCCCAGAGGGTCTCCCCTGGTAAAGGCACGGCCGTGTGGTGTGCAGGGTGAGTCATGCAGTCAGGGGAGCGCAGGCAGGGTGTTTACAGGGGGTAACCATTTCTCGGCCGGACACCACACGTCCCACCTAGTTACGTCAGTCATCGACGTCCCGCATGCGGTTGTCAGGGGTTGACCCTTTCCCGTCGACCGTGTGGTGTGCAGTGTGAGTCATACAGTCAGGGGAGAGCAGGGGTCCACGATGGTCTCCTGGTAAAGGCACGACCACATGGTGTGCAGGGGGAGTCATGCAGTCTGGGTACGCCTTTGACCTCCAGGGGGCGGTACAGCCGCTGTATAGCTCCTGGGCGGAAAGAGGCAGTTGGCTTGTGGATTGGAGGTTGAGAAAAACATCACAGCAAATCTCTGAGTCTAGTCCTGTACAGACCACCAGCAGCAGCAGCAGGATCCTGTCAGAACACTCGGTCAGTGAAAAACATCTATTTATAATCACGCTGTCGCGAGTGAAAAGGAAGTAAAGGAGCCTTCGGGTGACAGGATTGTGACGAAACTTGCCAAAGCCCTTCTTTAGCTGAACGTTATCGAGTGTGTCACAGTCTGCCAGTGACCGGAGGCTTTCTGCCTGTCTGACAGCCTGTCTGTATGTCACGCCCCTTTCAGAATAGTGAGCATGCCCAGGCCATTCTTTATTGATTGTAGCATAATCTGGGGGTTGATGAAGGCATCTGTACACCTGCATGTCAAACCCATCCACTCAAATGGATGTTACTGGTGCGTTTCATTTCAAATGTCGTGAGGTGTTGCAATATGATTACCCCACACCATAGCACAATATCCTGGAGCACCGTACTTTGATTATAAAACAGCTTTTATCTGCTGATAATCATTTTCATTGGGTTGTCCTTTCGTGGTTTTCGGAAAAAAAATGTTTTTTTTTTTTTTTTAGTAGTCAGCAATTATTTTTATTGTTTTCTCCCCAATTTAGTAGCGTCCAATTATTTTTAGGCTCAGCCCACCGCTACCACCCCTGCGCTGACTTGGGATTAGCGAAGACGAACACACGCTGTCCTGTGAAGCGTGTGCTGTCAGCCGCCTGCATCTTTACCCAGAGCTACAGCGTTGGAGGACAGCGCAGCCCTGGGCAGCTTACAGGCAAGCCTGCAGGTGCCCGGTCAGACCACAGGGGTTGCTGGTGTGCGGTGAGCTGAGGACACCCTGGCTGACCTAACCCTCCCTCCCCCTGGGTGGCGCTTGGCCAATTGTGCGCCGCCCCCTGGGAACTCCTGCCCTTGGTTGGCAAGGGAATAGCCCGGACTGGAACTGGTGATGTCCAGACTAGGGGGCGCATCCTGCACTCCACACGGAGCGCCTTTACTGGATGCGCCACTCGGGAGCCCCCCCTCATGATTCTGTATGACATACAAACACTGTTGTGTCTCTGCTACTTCTGATCTTTCCCTGTATCTTCTCATGGTCCTGTATGACACACGCATCCACAATGTTTTAAAATTCACATCCTAGCCTTGTATTTAATCCATTATGCTTTGTTTTTCACTATGGGGGGTGGTGAATGCTGTAGTGAGCCCTGTTTCAAAGAATGTTCTGTTAAGGACTGATTTTCAAAGTTTTGTTTCAACAGAGTCTTTTGAGGTAACTAAACCCGGCCTAGTACGGCCTGTTGCCCTGATTCCCTGCCCGCCCTATTGATAGCCATGGTGACGGCTCAGTGTGAAAGGGTGAAGGGTGTGGCAGCCATACGCTAGATGAGATAAGAGGCAGGACTGGCAGAGAGAATGTCTGTTCCTTTCGACCAGCAGCCTGCCATTGAGTCATCGCAATGAGAACAACTTATACTGAGCGATTGCAATAGAGAAAGAGTTTGAAACAACAGAGTTGAAAGGTACTGCACAGCTATGGCCAAAGGTTTTGCATCACCCGGAAGAGAGTGGTCAGGCAATTTCCGAATTTGTTCCTATAACACTTAGAATCTGAAGGCGTGAAGCGTAGGCACAGTCAAACCAGTGGTGCTTCACACAGGGGAGTCATGCAGTCAGGGGAGCGCAGGGGTCCCACACAGAGAGTGGTGAGGGGATGGAATGGGTTACCTAGTCATGTTGCTGAAGGAGACTCTTCTTCACACAGAGAGTGGTGAGGGGATGGAATGGGTTGCCTAGTCATGTTGTGAAGGAGGAGTTCTTCACACAGAATCAGTGAAAAACATCTATTTATAATCACGGGTTATGCAGTCAGGGTCATGTTGTTGAAGGAGGTCTTCTTCACACAGAGAGTGGTGAGGGGGGATGGAATGGGTCAGGGGAGCGCTACCTAGTCATGTTGTTGAAGGAGACTCTTCTTCACACAGAGAGTGGTGAGGGCATGGAATGGGTGTACCTCATGATGTTGCTGAAGGAGACTCTTCTTCACACAGTCTTCTTCACACAGAGAGTGGTGAGGGGATGGAATGGGTTACCTAGTCATGTTGCCCACAGAGAGTGGTAATGTTGTTGAAGGAGACTCTTCTTCACACAGGCAGTCATGTTGTTGAAGGAGACTCTTCTTCACACAGAGAGTGGTGAGGGGATGGAATGGGTTACCTAGTCATGTTGCTGAAGGAGACCTCTTCTTCACACAGAGAGTGGTGAGGGGATGGAATGGGTTACCTAGTCATGTTGACAGAGAGTGGTGAGGGGATGGAATGGGTTACCTAGTCTGTTGCTGAAGGAGACACACAGAGAGTGGTGAGGGTTACCTAGTCATGGAAGGAGACTCTTCTTCACACAGAGGTGGTGAGGGGATGGAATGGGTTACCTAGTCATGTTGCTGAAGGAGACTCTTCTTCACACAGAGAGTGGTGAGGGGATGGAATGGGTTACCTAGTCATGTTGCTGAAGGAGACTCTTCTTCACACAGAGAGTGGTGAGGGGATGGAATGGGACCTAGTCATGTTGCTGAAGGAGACTCTTCTTCACACAGAGAGTGGTGAGGGGATGGAATGGGTTACCTAGTCATGTTGCTGAAGGAGACTCTTCTTCACACAGAGAGTGGTGAGGGGATGGAATGGGTTACCTAGTCATGTTGCTGAAGGAGACTCTTCTTCACACAGAGAGTGGTGAGGGGATGGATGGGTTTGTTGCTGAAGGAGACTTGAAGGAGACTCTTCTTCACACAGAGAGTGGTGAGGGGATGGAATGGGTTACCTAGTCATGTTGCTGAAGGAGACTCTTCTTCACACAGAGAGTGGTGAGGGGATGGAATGGGTTACCTAGTCATGTTGCTGAAGGAGACTCTTCTTCACACAGAGAGTGGTGAGGGGATGGAATGGGTTACCTAGTCATGTTGCTGAAGGAGACTCTTCTTCACACAGAGAGTGGTGAGGGGATGGAATGGGTTACCTAGTCATGTTGCTGAGGCAGAATCACTGGGATCCTTTAAGACCTGACTCGATAAAGTTCTGTATGCCCTCCTCTCATTCGTTACCTGTTCTTCTTTGATATGGCAGAATGGTTTTTGAATGTACAGCTAGCTCTGTATTTCAGTGCCAGGAAACACATTGGCATTTTTAAATGCACATTGCATTGCAACACGTTTGCTTTCGGCGGGCGTATATCCATTGTAATTGAGAGAGAATAGGTGAGAGGGCAGGAGCAACGCCTTCGAGTACAGCAGACACAGGCAGAGCAGAGCAGTCTGAGCCAGTCTGTTCAGTGTTGAGCGTCATTGCAGTGAGAGTGACCGTGGTCCCGGTGTTCTCTGCAGTAATCGTGTTCCTGACAGTAACGCTGAGGAGGGTTGGCTCTGCTACAGAGAACGAGGTTAAAAAGAGATTGAGTGAGAGAGGAAGAACTACGAACTAGGGAGAAAGAAAGACATAATTAATGAGTTGAAATTAGATTTCAAGCCGATAACCGGTAACCCTTTTTAAACACCTATTAATATCACTTGAACGGTGACGCCAATGAGAGTTGACTTCATCAGGCGCATTGACTTGGTTTTGAATATACAGTCTGCTGCATGTGCAATTCACTGTAATAATTAAAGCACACGGTAACACTGCATTGGTCTGTATGCTACACTGTGCGTCCATCCTTTATATTACCGGACAGTTACTTGGAAGGCTTCTATTGTTATGCTTCTGTTTCTCTTAAGTGGACTCAGTGGTGTGGCTGATAACAGGAGTGCTGTTAAGTGCAGTGTGAGAGTAACTGAATGTGGCCTCATTGACTCCCATTATATTGAGGCTGTGACATTGCGCTGTGGTGCTAGTAAGCTGAAGGTGAGATATACAATAAGATGGTGTTAAGGGATTGCAGCTGGCAAGACAATCCCACCAACCTCACCCACTTTACACCCCATTAGCTGCACAGGTCTCAAAGGTGCAGTTTTGAAAGAAACACACGTTATATCGTTTTAAAACACCTGGTACCGTTTTAGGTTAAAATAAGTTTCCACAGGATACCTGTTGCTTTCCTCAGCAGTGTCTTCGGGGTCATGTTACTGGCTGAAGGCATGTCGGTCAATAGAGGAAGCAGCTGATTGGTTAAGGACAGGGAAGAAGCCAGGGAAGAGGTGGGGGCAAGGTCACCCTCCAGGCGACCCAGGAAGTGCAACACTGACTGAAAGCAAGGCTTGCAAACAGAGATTTCTTTTAAGTGTTGCACCAGAAAATAAAAATACATCCTCACTGGTACGTTCCCATCACATTTGACACCTACTGTATGCAACAAGTGGAACTGCAGAACAGGGCGTTTATAGAGTGGAGGCAGTCCAGTTTTCATGAAACCGGTAGCAATACTCAGTTACATTTTTGCATTCATCTGGAGAATCACTTATCAGATTGTAATTAAACAATCAGCTGCTAATTCCTGTTAACCTCGTTGGTGGCAGTGAAGCTAGATTTAACCCTGATCAAGCTGCCGAGCGTAGTGCAGCACACGTCAATCCTGCCCTGTCTGTTGCTCAGTCCTGGGCCTCTGTCAGTGTAAGCACAGGGTAATTCTGCAGTGACTATGATCAGGGATAAGTGGAGGCGCCTGTGTGTGTGTCAGCGGACATTCTTTAGCACTGAGAGTATCTCAAGCTGGGGCTGTAGAGAGATTCCTGTGTGTCTGTGTTTAGGTGCACTATGTGCGTTTGTCATGCCCATACTGTAATTATTATTATTAAGGGAATATAGTAGAGGCGCTCGTACAAACAGCACATGTTTCCATATATGAAGAGATCCGCTGATACAGTTTTCATGAACTCATTGTTAACATTAGTTACTGAGAATGTCAGATTGTAGGAATATCAGAGGGTGTCTGGCTGTCTGTACATCTGCCCATCGTCCTGTCACACTTGCATTGCTGCATCTATCTGTTGAACCGCTTATGCAGTTGTTATGAAACTTGGTATTAACATTATTTAGCGCAACCTGTTGAGAGTCTCAGATTCTGGGAGTTTATGGAGACGTCTGTCTGTGCGCACGTCCATCTGCACGTCACCCTGTTTTATTGCCTATGTCTGGAGAAGAACTGCTTACCCAATTGAGATGAAACATTTCATTGCATTTCTGTTTCTCTGCTATTCTGTACATGCTCTTGATATACGTCATGGGCAGCAATTCTTTCATCATGCTGATTTTGCTCATTTTGGATTTACAGCGGTCGCGTAGGATGTATGTTACTGACAGACGGAGGGAGTCATGCAGTCAGGGGAGCGCAGGGGTCACAGAGAGTCTCCCCTGGTAAAGGCACAGCCGCATGGTGTGCAGGGGGAGTCACACAGTCAGGGGAGTGCAGGGGTCCCCGAGGGTCTCCCCTGGTAAAGGCATGGCTGTGTGGTGTGCAGGGGGAGTCGTACAGTCAGGGGAGTGCAGGGGTCCCCGAGGGTCTCCCCTGGTAAAGGCATGGCTGTGTGGTGTGCAGGGGGAGTCGTAGAGTCAGGGGAGCGCAGGTTCCAAGTTCCCGATCTTCTCTGGGGATTCCACAGGGAGAGCATGGCTCTGATGGCTGAGGCACTCTTGTGGGTTAGGGAGGCACAATCGTCAGGCACTGTTTGGTATTTACTGCTCTGAAAGGGGATGTATGTCGCTTGCTGAGGCTCCTAGACTCCTAGGAGGTTTAATTCAGGGAGGTTCATATTCTAGCAGCATGTATGGATGGATGCTTGTAAGGGTGCCATCTAGTGGTAGAACATCAACATTGCAGACCATTTTAAAACAGTGCAGGTACAGTAGTTCAGTAGATTTGGCATTTCAAATAATTATGGACAAATATACATGTGTATTGTAAAAAATAACATATAAAAAATAGACATGTATTTTCCCCAGATCCAGGCTAAATCTTTCAGGTCAGTTTCAAGTATAATTCCAGATAACATTTTTTAAATCTCTCTAAAATAAAACCGCTACCTTAAAGAAAGGAGAGTTCAGCAGTCTTCTGTAGAGTGGGGGTGGATTATTTCAGTCCTCTTTACGCTTGTCATCGATACATTCTGTTATGTGACCCAGCGTGAGCACGGTCCGGTCTGCTGCTGAGTTGCTCCAGTGCTGGGTCCCGGCTCTGACGTGAGAATCTGTGTTTTCTCTTTGCAGGCAGCCAGACAAGCTGATTGTGGTGTGGACTCGCAGAAACAGACGCATCTGTTCCAAGGTGTGTGCCTTACAAAGAGAGAGTGCTGGAGATGCAGCCATTTGTTGATTGGTTGATTATTGATCGCCACGGCTGTTATTTTACAAGCCTCAGTTAATCAGTTAAACGTTCATTAATTGACAATTGACTGATCGCTGTCTGTTTGTTTTGCAGTGGAGTCCTCCTCACTGACCGCTGTCTGTTTGTTTCAGCCTCACGGATGGCAGCCGGGCATTAAGAACCCATATCGGGGCATGGTTGTGTGGCCAGTGCCAGAGAACGTGGACATCACTGTCACGCTGTACAAGGTACCTCACAACACAATGCATTACAATCCACACTGCAATAGCACAATTCATCACAGGGATCCTGCAGCACTTAACATAATACAATCCACACTGCAAAAGCACAGAGAGGGCTGGTAAAGCATAGGGAAACACTGTAAAGCACAGAGAGGTCTGATAAAGCATATGGAAGCATTGTAAAGCACGGAGAGGTCTGGTAAAGCATAGGGAAGCATTGTAAAGCACAGATAGGTCTGGTAAAGCATAGGGAAGCATTGTAAAGTAGAGAGGTCTGGTGAAGCATAGGGAAGTATTGTAAAGCACAGAGAGGTCTGGTAAAGCATAGGGAAGCATTGTAAAGCACAGAGAGGTCTGGTAAAGCATAGGGAAGCATTTTAAAGCTGAGAGGTCTGGTAAAGCATAGGGAAGTATTGTAAAGCACAGAGAGGTATGGAAAAGCATAGGGAAGCATTGTAAAGTATCCAAGGTTGAAGCAGACAGTAAGCCCACAGTAGTGTAGTGCAGATCAGCTTGCATCATACAGCCCTCACAGCACGATCATCTAAATACAGCTAACAAGATCACTCTGTCTGTAGGACGCACATACAGATGAGTTTGAAGACAAGGACTGGACCTTCGTCATTGAAAACGTGAGTCTCCTGTGTTCTCTTCCCTCTGGTTCACAGTCACGTCACTGCAGTTTGTGATCTCGTTGCCCCTTGGAGCTTGCACTGCAGTTAGCAATCAATCAATCAGTCTTTATTAATTGATAAACCACTTCACATAGATAAAAACTTTGATGAATATTAAAAGAAGTAGCAGTATATATATATATAAAAATCACCTGAATAAGTAGAGGGGTTCCGAAAATATGGCATTGCACATCCATGTGTTGCTACAACAGTTTAAATAATAAATCTGTCTTTTTTTTTCATTGTTAACATCCTGACAACGTTTTACTCTTATAACTTTAAAGTCTGTTTCAAAGCTCTTTTCAAAATGTCTGCTCTAGTGCACTCATAGTGTCAGGATTATTGCCCACGTTGTCAAACACGGCGAGAAAGATCCATGATGTGGTACGGAACACAAAACATAGAGCACTTGTTAAACGCTCTTCCTTCAGTGATTTAGACAACAGATCTCGAACCCCAGTGCACTGGAGCGGGCATTTTGAAAAGCGCTTTAAAACAGACTTTAAAGTTATCGGTGTAAATAGTTGTCATGGTGTTAACAGTGAAGAGAAAAATGACAGGTGCGTTATTTAAACAGTTGCAGCAAAAGTGTTTTTAGTCTAGTTTTAAAAGCAGCAACACTTGGTGTGTGCCTCACGGATCTGGGCAGTTCATTCTCTGTCACCTGTGTTGTGGATCTTGGGAACAGAGCAGTCTGCATTGTACAGCCCTGTTTCTGAGGCTGCTGTGTGATTGCTTTGCAGGAGTCGAAGGGACACCGCAAGGTCCTGGCCTCGGTGGATGTGAACATGCGGAAGTACGCCAGCGCCATGCCCACCCAGACTGACCTCACGCTCAGACTCAAGCCGCTGTCGGTCAAGGTGGTGGAGGCCACGCTGAAGCTGTCCCTGTCCTGCGTCTTCCTGAGGGAGGGCAAAGCCACGTGAGTCAAAACTGGAACCACAGGCAACACCTTTGAGAAGCCAGCCAGTCACATTGCACGTTTCACATTTTACCATCGGGTACCATGGCTTGCTATGTGCGTTAGTTTGCTAACCATTCTTTACAATGCTTACCTTTACTTCAGCATGTGTTCTGTTTATAACACTTTGATCTACTTCCGCTATGGGAGCACTGCTTGAATGAAGGAATACGGAATATTAAGTAAATAGGCTTCCTCTGATTAGTTATTCCTGTATATACATTGAGTCAAACATTCATTTTCTGATAAGAAATGTCTTTGGATAACATTTAACCCTGTGTCAGAATGGTAGCTCTAGTACTGGGATCACTGCCCCCTTTTGAAGGAGTGCTAGTCAAGGCTTTATAATACATCTTCTTAGCTGTTAGTAGCACTAGCAACATTACTACTGCCCCTCTTAAAATCCACTCACCCCTCTGATAAATACAGACATTGATTCTCATGTTGTGATCTCTCTCTCTGTGAGTTTGGCATGCACATGTAAGCGGTCCAGTTTAGCTTGGTTTAGTTGCTGCACAGTGCACCCCATTAGCATTGCTGTGTGTGTGTGTGTGTGTGTGTGCCTGTGCCCTGGCTGTGAGTCAGCCTGTGTTTATGCCTCAGGGATGAAGACATGCAGAGTCTGGCCAGCCTGATGAGCGTGAAGCCAACGGACATCGGCAACCTGGACGACTTCGCGGACAGTGACGAGGAAGAGGAGAGGAGGGCCTCCGGAGCCACAGGTATGGGTACACCGGAGCCACACTCCCTCTGTCTCTCTCTCTCTCTCACTCTCTCTCTCACTCCCTCTCCCTGTTTTTCACTTCCTCTCTCACGCTCTCGCTCTCTCTCACGCTCTCTCTCACTTCCTCTCTCTCACTCTCTCTCACTCCCTCTCCCTGTCTCTAACTCCCTCTCTCCTTCTCCCTGTCTCTCTCTCTTTCTCCCCTCTCTGACGCTCTCCCTCTCTCTCTCCTTCTCCCTGTCTCCCTCTCTCTTTCTCTCTCGCTCTTTCTCTCTCCCTCTCCCTGTCTCTCCCCCTGTCTCTCTCTCTCTCACTTCCTCTGTCCCCTGTCTCTTCCAGCTCACCCCCCTGTCTTCTCTTCGTTGTTCAAGGAGAGAAGGCTCTACACGGCTACCTGCCTCCCCCCTCCTCAGAGCACTGCTGCTATCGGTACAAACACTGTGCTGCTTCCCTTCCTCACTGCAGTCACACCCGATCAGTGTGCCCTCTTAAAGTTTAGCTGATGACTCTATAACTATAACTCTTACTGGTTGTGCTTGTTCTATAGGTCTCAAAAGTCCAGCTTCATGTTACAGTAAACTTGGTTAAGTAAATCTCTGTTTGCAAGCCATACTTTCAGTTATCCTTGGTCACTTGGAGGGTGAAATTGGCCCCACCCCTTCACTGGCTTCTTTCCTGTCAATAACCAACCAGCTGCTTCCCCTGTTGACTGACATGCTTTCATCCAGTAACAAAGTTCAAACAGATAACCTGATGATAATGTATAGAAACAGAGCTAAGTGAGCTATAACATGTGTTTCTTTCTGCACATTTGAGACCTATTTAGCTAACGGACTGCATTCTTTGGCTCTGTTCACTTTCTCCCCTGTCTCTCTGTTCCATTCCCAGCCTCTGTGCGTGTGGCCCCTGGGCATGTGGTGCCTTGCCGTGTGGCCCCTGTGCGTGTAGCCCCTGTGCGTGTAGCCCCTGGGCATCTGACCCCTTGCCGTGTGGCCCCTGTGGCCCCTGTGCCAGAGGGCCCTGTGCGTGAAGCTCCTGTCCCCGTCATTGCTTCAGGGTTCAAGGAGAGGAGCCCCCCTCCCAGCGGTACAGACAGACAGCATGCCTCCCGACTTCTTTCCATTCTCTCTCTCATCTTTCTCCTGTGTGTTTCTCCAGTGTTTGCTGTGCTGACTCCTCTCTATCTCTCTCAGCTGCAGTGCCAGCCCCTGTGCTTGCTTCAGAGCCCCCTCGCCCCTGTGAGTTCACCCCTCTCTCAGGTACTTTGTTCATTCCCACAGTGACATTGTGTTGTTGTGTGGAGGGGTGACTGTGCTTCATGTCACAATCTCATTGTTATTCTGAGTGTGTGTGATGCTGTGTGACTGTGTGGGAGTGGGAGTCTATGAGTGTATGACTCTTAAGTGTGACACTGTGCTGTGTGAGTGTGACGCTGTGTGAGGGTATGACTATGTGTGTGTGATGTTGTGTGAGTGTGTGACTGAATGTTTGACTGCCTGTGTGTGACTGTGTGTGTGTGTATTGCTATGTGTGTGACTGTGTGAGTGTGTGTGTGAGACGCTGTGTGCATGTGACTCTGTGACTGAGTGTGTGTGAGACGCTATGTGAGTGTGTGACTTTGTGTGAGTGACTCTCTGACTGTATGTTTCTCCTCCTGTGCTGGCTCTGCTCACTCTCTCCCTCTGTCTCTCTGTTCCAGTCCCGGGCCCTGTGCCTGTGGCCCCTTGCCGTGTGTCCCGTATGCGTGAGGCCCCTGTGCGTGAAGCCCCTGTCCCTGGCGTTGCTTCAGGGTTCAAGGAGAGGAGCCCCCCTCCCAGCGGTACAGACAAGACAGCATGCCTCCCGACTTCTTTCCATTCTCTCTCTCATCTTTCTCCTGTGTGTGTTTCTCCAGTGTTTGCTGTGCTGACTCCTCTCTCTCTCTTAGCTGCAGTGCCAGCCCCTGTGCTTGCTTCAGAGCCCCCTCGCCCCCCTGAGTTCACCCCTCTCTCAGGTACTTTGTTCATTCCCACAGTGACATTATGTTGTTGTGTGGATGGGTGACTGTGTTTCATGTCACATTCTCATTGTTTTTAATCTTCCTGCTAAGGGGAGCTCGTGTGAGTCTGTCACACCTCCAGCATTCACGCTGGCTCTTCATCTGTCCCGTGTTCTGAACTCTACAGGCACACTTCTCTTTGACCTGTGACCTGAGATGGTTGTCATTTTGGGGTCATGTGACCTTGTGTTGTCAGGATGATAAAAGCCTAACGCTTTGAGTTAGTGCCTTCATACTTGGCACACAGCTGTATTCTGTGATTCTCTGGGTCAGGTTCGACCCTGTGTGTCGTACAAGAAAAATAAACCCTTTCCTGCTGGTTTATTTGCAAAGCTAACGCTGCCAGAGTGTCAGACCCTCGTATCTCAAAAAACATTTGAGGCAGCGACGTCATATTTGCTGGGTTTTATGAAAAATGTATGATAAGCATTTGCTGAGTGTGAAATTCAACTCTGACCTAATATGGCTCCCATACTGAGGTCAAGTGAAATTCTAGCTGCACAGAGACAGTACACTTTGTGTTATGGACTTATTGTTTGCTATGCAGCTATATTCATGGATCTTCTCACTCAATTCCATGTTGTTGACACACTTCATGGTCATACTGATAGCTCTAATTCTGAGTGTGTGTGACGTCGCGTGAGAGTGTGTTTGTGTGTGTGTGTGATGCTCTGTGTGTGTGTGTGTGAGACTCAGTGTGTGCGACTGTGTGATTGAGTGTGTGATGTTGTGTGTGTGACTCTTGGGCGTGTGACACTGATGCTGTGTAAGGGTGTGAATGTCTGTGTCTGTGTGATGCTGTGTGACTCTGAGTATGTGACTGTGTGTGTGTGACTGTGTGAGTGACTGAGTGTGTGTATGTGTGTGATGCTGTATGTGTAACAGTGTGTATGTGTGACTGTGTGAGTGTGTAATGCTGTGTGTGTGACTGTGTGTGACTGTATGTTTCTCCTCCTGTGCTGGCTCTGCTCACTCTCTCCCTCTGTCTCTCTGTTCCAGTCCCTGGCCCTGTGCCTGTGGCCCCTTGCCGTGTGTCCCGTATGCGTGAGGCCCCTGTGCCTGAGGGCCCTGTGCGTGAGGCCCCTGTCCCTGGCATTGCTTCAGGGTTCAAGGAGAGGAGCCCCCCTCCCAGCGGTACAGACAGACAGCATGCCTCCCGACTTCTTTCCATTCTCTCTCATCTTTCTCCTGTGTGTTTCTCCAGTGTTTGCTGTGCTGACTCCTCTCTCTCTCTCTCAGCTGCAGTGCCAGCCCCTGTGCTTGCTTCAGAGCCCCCTCGCCCCTCTGAGTTTACCCCTCTCTCAGGTACTTTGTTCATTCCCACAGTGACATTATGTTGTTGTGTGGAGGGGTGACTGTGTTTCATGTCACATTCTCATTGTTTTTAATCTTCCTGCTAAGGAGAGCTTAGTAATCTGTGATCCTCTGGGTCAGGTTCGACCCTGTGTGTCATACAAGAAAAACGAACCCTTTCCTGCTTGTTTATTTGCAAAGCTAATGCTGCCAGAGTGTCAGACGTCATATTTGCTGAGTTTTATGAAAAATGTATGATAAGTATTTGCTGAGTATGAAATTCGCCTTTGACCTAATATGGCTCCCATACTGAGGTCAAGTGAAATTACAGCCGCATAAAGACAGTACACTTTGTGTTATGGACTTATTGTTTGCTATACAGCTATATTCTTTGGTCTTCTTACTGTGACTGTGTTTATGACTGTGTGACGTAGTGCTAGTGTGTAAGTGTGTGACTGTGTGTATGGGTGTGTGTGACTCTGTGACTGTATGTTTCTTCTCCTGTGCTGGCTCTACTCACTCTCTCCCTGTGTCTCTGTTCCAGTCCCAGGCCCTGTGCCTGTGGCCCCTGTGCCTGTGATCCCTGCGCCTGTGGCACGTGCGCCTGTGGTCCATGTGCCTGTGGCCCCTGCGCCTGTGGTCCATGTGTCTGTGGCCCCTGCGCCTGTGGCCCCTGTACCTGTAGCCCGTGTACCTGTGGTCCCTGCGGCTGAGGTCCCGGCTCCTGTGGCCCCTGTGCCTGAGGGCCCTGTGCGTGAAGCCCCTGTCCCTGTCATTGCTTCAGGGTTCAAGGAGAGGAGCCCCCCTCCTAGCGGTACAGACAAGACAGCATGCCTCCCGACTTCTTTCCATTCTCTCTCATCTTTCTCTTGTGTGTTTTCTGTGCTGACTCGCTGTCCCTCTCACTCTCTCTCAGCTGCAGTGCCGCCTCACCCCTCTGAGTTCACCCCTGTCTCAGGTGCTGCCTTTTTTCTTTCTTTGTATTGTAATTAGATCTATGCAGCTCTCTAGGCCTATCAGATTCTGGGGTACAGGGGAGAGCCTGTTAGTCTTCACATGTGTCACAGTCGCATATATCTGGAGAACACAATAGCTTTTCCCCAGTTCTGTAAATCAGTCGTTTTAATATACCCTGATGCTGACACCTCATTTGCTTATCTAATGACATCCATGTCTTAAATACCACTTATCTGATTTTCATGAAACTATTCCTTGCCATTTCATGTTTTCATCATGATGAGCCTACTGACAGCTCTGGTTGTGAATTTACAGCCGCGGCGTGGGGTGGATGTTACTGGCACACTGAGAAGAGAAATCTGCACGCGTTTTCTTAGGACTCTGCACAGAGGCGTTCTTATGCTCTCAGTTATCCTCAATTGAATACCTTCAGTCTGTAGTGACCCCACCCTTTCTGTAATTGTGTTTAGAGACCCAGAGACAGCTGAGCACCCTGCAAGAAGAGGAGGACGATCCCAGAGACACCGCCTTCAGCTGTGAGTACCGGGGGAGGGGCTCCAATCTGGGGGCGGGGCAGGGTTCAGCTGTGGGTATCAGGAGTGGGGCTCCAGTATGAGGGTGGGCCATGGCGGGGTTCAGCTGTAAGTTTCGAGGTGGGGCTCCAGTCTGGGGGCGGGGAAGGGCGGGGTTCAGCTGTGAGTACTGGGGGCGGGGCTCTGTCATTGCTCTGGGCTTTGCTAGCAGCCCTCTTTAGAAGGTCTTGGAAAGGATTAGTTGTACTGATGCTCATTTGGTCAGCTGCTGGTCAGAAGCAAAGAATGAATTGAAAATGATGGCATTGAGTAGCAAAGCCCCAGCAGCCCGGAGCACAGCTAACAGGTCTCATGACTCATGATTCAATAAAGAACAATACTCAAAGGGGGGGGGGGATTTATTACGATATTTTGTGAGCTCATAAAAAAATAACAGGAGCAAGCCTAGTTATAATACACATCAGAACTGCTTTCATTGTGTGTTTTTGCTTTGCTTTTCCACATAGTTCCAAAGATTAAGGCCCAGCAATCCGACGGCAGGCTACCAGAAAACCAACTGAAGCCAACATCGAAATCAGCTGCAAACGCTGAGCAAAGTAGCAGAGCCGCAGAGGGTCAACCCAAAGCTCTGAGCACTGGCATGCCAGAGGACTTCCTGAGGACAACCAGGGCTGCAAACACCGTGAGCATCTCCAAGCAGAGCACCATCCAGCCTGGAGGAGAACCAGGTCTCACCCCAGAGGACAGAGCAGCAACAGGCAGAGCAGCCAGACAGACGACCGCCGCTAAAGAAAACCAAGAAGCCACTCCCCCACTGCCACTTCTCGTGAAGCCTGGAGATGCCACACCCAAGGTGGAGGCCCCTGCTGCTGCTGCTGCTGCTTCCTCGGGCCCTGCTAAGGAGCCCCAAGCCCAGGCAGGGGTGGTCAAGAACCCGTTTGAAGATGATATGGAAGAAACCATGCCATTGGCCGGCCCCACTGCTACACCGAAGAACGGTGCCAATCAAAAGGAGAGCCTGCAGTCTGGATCGGGATTGGTGGTTCTGAAGAAGGAGGCGGGGCCCACGCACAAAGTGGAGGCTGTGACAGAGAAAGGGGGCAGGAGGTAAGTGTTGCCCCAAGGGGGTGTAGAGTTGAGGGTGTCATTGTCTTGAAAGTGGCCGTCAGGGTTCAGCATTGTTGGGTGGATTTGATCTGATGCTTGAGCAAACTATTGGTTTGTCCTTCCAGAGGAATCAAGGGACCCAGAGTATACCAGGAGAACATGCCCCCACACCAGGGCCTTGCCAAACCCAATCAGGGAGAAAGACAGGTCCTAATAAAGTGGCCAGACAGTAGCAGAAACGCTCATCCAATTGTCACTCAACTTAGAAAGCACACAAACTCCTAACCAGGTCACAGCTGACTTCAGTGTCGTAGATATGGCTTCTCTCAGGTTGATGAAACTGCATCGTGGATGTAGACCAGCGCGATTGCTACAGAACTGTTGATAAACTGTATTCTGTCATTCGAATCCTTTGTGGGAGATCTGTATGATATAATAATGCATTGTTCACTGTGTTCGTCTTGTCTTATTCCCATGCTCTTCCTCCTTACTTTAGCATGGTTTTACAAATTATTAAAAATGAATTGTTCTATTTTGATAAATGAACGATATGCAAGGTCCCATACTTTGCTACAAGTTACTGCACCTAGTAAAGAGATGGGAACCTGCAGAGGTATTCAGTAGCTCCGCCTATTCGACTGTTTCTACCTTAACCATTCGGCACTGTCACAATAGTACTTGTTCTACCCGTATTATAATATTCTGATTAATGATGTGCCTGAGGTTAAAATGGATGGTGTTCCTGGAATAATCTTATGTATCAAGAGCACTTTATTATTCAAAGGAAAGGCACCTCTTCGCAAAGCTTTCAAAGGATGCTTAATTGATGCTTGCAAAATAAAAGCCCTGTTGATCAGTAATCGATTTAGTGACTAGATGTTCTACTCGTCATCAGTGTTGAATATCTTACACTGCGTCCTCTTAGTGTTTAAAATATTCTCTAGAAGTTTGATATGCCAGATTCTTCAGAACCATGTAGCAATAATCAGTGAAGTAAATGTGTGACATCGTAACATCGTGACATCAGCGCGTCATTCCTTCCCCTTAATTTGACCATGCTTCCCTGTGCTCTAGCACGGAGAGTTCAACCAACACTGTGCAGCCGTCTAGACCAGAAGCAGCCATTGCCCCTGCTGACCCATCCACACAGCTGCCCAGATTACCAGGAGCCCTAATCTCAGGGAGTGCGACCCGGTCTGCACCTCCAGCCAAACCAGAGGACAGAGCAACGACAGACAAAGCAGACAGACAGGCGACCGCCGCTAAAGAAAGCCAAGAGGCCACCCCTCCACTGCCACTTCCCGTGACACATGGAGACGCCACACCCAAGGTGGAGGCCCCTGCTGCTGCTGCTGCTAAGGAGCCCCAAGCCCAGGCAGGGGTGGTCAAGAAGCTCTTGGTGGAGAAGAAAGAACCCATGCCATTGGCCACACCCACTGCCACACCTGAGAAGGGAGCCAATCAAAAGGAGAGCCTCCAGTCAGGAAGGGGATTGGAGGATCTGAAGAAGGGGGAGGGAACAGCAGTGAAGGAGGAGGAGAGGCCTGCAGAGGGGGGGCCCATGCGCAAAGTGGAGGCTGCGGCAGGGAAAGGGGACAGGGGGTAAGTGTTGCAGTGGAATGGAGTTCCCTGTGCTTTGCCATGCTTGCCTGTGCTTTGCCAGGCTTCTGCCGTGCTTCCCTGTGCTTTAAATATCCATTGCAGGGATTTCTGTCCTTGCTGAAGGAGTTGTAGTGGAGGATACGTCTCTATGCACATGCGTCACACTGACATTTTCTAGATATACCTTGAGGACGGCTCTCCCAGTCTTGATGAAACTTGGTATGGGCATTCCCTTACTCAGTGTCTTGTGATGCCATCATCCAGGGCATGGTGATCCACTTCAGCCTGAGTTTTAGTGTCTTGATTGTTCGGGTCAACGATGGGTTAGTCTTCAGAAATACCTTCAGAACCACTCGTCCAAATATGTGGAAACTTTGCATGTACTTTTGTTGCAAGAAGCTGTTCCACATACTGTGACTGTCGGTCCCTTCATTTTTAGCGGTGACATGATATTGGCTGAGCTATTGAAGGCTATATGCTGGAAACTGCTTGTGTGGGTGTGATGCAGTTCAGCCTGTGCATTTGTTAGAAGATGCTGTTCTATAATCTTTGCATGTAGATTGTGGTGACCTAGATTTTAATCACACTGACACCTGGATTATTTTATTGTTTGTATATAACTTACAATACAGACCTTGTTAACTTCATAGTGAGTGATTACCTGACTGCAGATCAAATCTTTCAGTTCACACAGTGAAGATGTATTCTGAATATCTAACGGCACGCGATTCCTGAATTCAGGAGCTCTGGTCTTGAATGCTGTGTGCCCTGTCTCTGTTCTAGTGCCTGCAATATTCCCTGTGCTTGGCAATGCTCCCCCATACTGTGCCATGTTTTCGCATGCTTGCATCTCCCTCTGCTTTCCCATTCTTTCCCCTAACTGTGTTCATGCTTCCCTATGCTCTAGCACGGAGAGTTTAGCCAACACTGTGCAGCCGTCTAGACCAGAAGCAGCCACTGCCCCTGCTGACCCGTCCACACAGCTGCCCAGATTAGAGGGAGCCCAAATCTCAGGGAGTGCGACCCGGTCTGCACCTCCAGCCAAACCAGAGGACAGAGCAGCGACAGACAAAGCAGGCAGACAGGTGACCGCCGCTAAAGAAAGCCAAGAAACCACTCCCCCACTGCCACTTCTCGTGAAGCCTGGAGATGCCACACCCAAGGTGGAGGCCCCTGCTGCTGCTGCTTCCTTGGGCCCTGCTAAGGAGCCCCAAGCCCAGGCAGGGGTGGTCAAGAAGCTCTTGGTGGAGATGAAAGAACCCATGCCATTGGCCGCCCCCACTGCCACACCTGAGAAGGGGGCCAATCAAAAGGAGAGCCTCCAGTCAGGGAGGGGATTGGAGGATCTGAAGAAGGGGGAGAGACCTCCAGCGGTGAAGGAAGAGGAGAGGCATGCAGAGGAGGGGCCCACGCACAAAGTGGAGGCTGTGGCAGGGAAAGGGAACAGGGGGTAAGTGTTGCAGTGGAATGGAGTTCCCTATGCTTTGCCAAGCCGTCGCCATGCTTGCCTGTGCTTTACCAGGCTTCTACCGTGCTTCCCTGTTCTTTTAAATATCCACTGCAGGGATTTCTGTCCTTGCTGAAGGAGTTGTAGTGGAGGATACGTCTCTGTGCACATGCGTCACACTGATGTTTTCTAGATATACCATGAGGACGGCTCTCTCAGTCTTGATGAAACTTGGTATGGGCATTCCCTTACTCAGTGTCTTGTGATGCCATCATCCAGGGCATGGTGATCCACTTCAGCCTGAGTTTTAGTGTCTTGATTGTTCGGGTCAACGATGGGTTAGTCTTCAGAAATACCTTCAGAACCACTCGTCCAAATATGTGGAAACTTTGCATGTACTTTTGTTGCAAGAAGCTGTTCCACATACTGTGACTGTCGGTCCCTTCATTTTTAGCGGTGACATGATATTGGCTGAGCTATTGAAGGCTATATGCTGGAAACTGCTTGTGTGGGTGTGATGCAGTTCAGCCTGTGCATTTGTTAGAAGATGCTGTTCTATAATCTTTGCATGTAGATTGTGGTGACCTAGATTTTAATCACACTGACACCTGGATTATTTTATTGTTTGTATGTAACTTACAATACAGACCTTATTAACTTCATAGTGAGTGATTACCTGACTGCAGATCAAATCTTTCAGTTCACACAGTGAAGATGTATTCTGAATATCTAACGGCACGCGATTCCTGAATTCAGGAGCTCTGGTCTTGAATGCTGTGTGCCCTGTCTCTGTTCTAGTGCCTGCAATATTCCCTGTGCTTGGCAATGCTCCCCCATGCTGTGTCATGTTTTCGCATGCTTGCATCTCCCTCTGCTTTCCCATTCTTTCCCCTAACTGTGTTCATGCTTCCCTATGCTCTAGCACGGAGAGTTTAGCCAACACTGTGCAGCCATCTAGACCAGAAGCAGCCACTGCCCCTGCTGACCCATCCACACAGCTGCCCAGATTACCGGGAGCCCAAATCTCAGGGAGTGCGGCCAGGTCTGTACCTCCAGCCAAACCAGAGGACAGAGCAGCGACAGACAAAGCAGGCAGACAGGCGACCGCCGCTAAAGAAAGCCAAGAAACCACTCCCCCACTGCCACTTCTCGTGAAGCCTGGAGATGCCACACCCAAGGTGGAGGCCCCTGCTGCTGCTGCTGCTAAGGAGCCCCAAGCCCAGGCAGGGGTGGTCAAGAAGCTCTTGGTGGAGAAGAAAGAACCCATGCCATTGGCCACACCCACTGCCACACCTGAGAAGGGAGCCAATCAAAAGGAGAGCCTCCAGTCAGGAAGGGGATTGGAGGATCTGAAGAAGGGGGAGGGAACTCCAGCAGTGAAGGAGGAGGAGAGGCCTGCAGAGGGGGGGCCCATGCGCAAAGTGGAGGCTGCGGCAGGGAAAGGGGACAGGGGGTAAGTGTTGCAGTGGAATGGAGTTCCCTATGCTTTGCCATGCTTGCCTGTGCTTTACCAGGCTTCTGTCATGCCTCCCTGTGCTTTAAATATCCATTGCAGGGATTTCTGTCCTTGCTGAAGGAGTTGTAGTGGAGGATACGTCTCTATGCACATGCGTCACACTGACATTTTCTAGATATACCTTGAGGACGGCTCTCCCAGTCTTGATGAAACTTGGTATGGGCATTCCCTTACTCAGTGTCTTGTGATGCCATCATCCAGGGCATGGTGATCCACTTCAGCCTGAGTTTTAATGTCTTGATTGTTCGGGTCAATGATGGGTTAGTCTTCAGAAATACCTTCAGAACCACTCGTCCAAATTTGTGGAAACTTTGCATGTACTTTTGTTGCAAGAAGCTGTTCCACATACTGTGACTGTCGGTCAAGGCTCCCTTCTTTTTTAGCAGCGACGTGATTTGGCTGAGCTATTGAAGGCTATATGTTGGAAACTGCTTGTGTGGGTGTGATGCAGTTCAGCCTGTGCATTTGTTAGAAGATGCTGTTCTATAATCTTTGCATGTAGATCGTGGTGACCTAGATTTTAATCACACTGACACCTGGATTATTTTATTGTTTGTATGTAACTTACAATACAGACCTTATTAACTTCATAGTGAGTGATTACCTGACTGCAGATCAAATCTTTCAGTTCACACAGTGAAGATGTATTCTGAATATCTAACGGCACGCGATTCCTGAATTCAGGAGCTCTGGTCTTGAATGCTGTGTGCCCTGTCTCTGTTCTAGTGCCTGCAATATTCCCTGTGCTTGGCAATGCTCCCCCATACTGTGTCATGTTTTCGCATGCTTGCATCTCCCTCTGCTTTCCCATTCTTTCCCCTAACTGTGTTCATGCTTCCCTGTGCTCTAGCACGGAGAGTTTAGCCAACACTGTGCAGCCATCTAGACCAGAAGCAGCCACTGCCCCTGCTGACCCGTCCACACAGCTGTCCAGATTACCAGGAGCCCTAATCTCAGGGAGTGCGGCCAGGTCTGCACCTCCAGCCAAACCAGAGGACAGAGCAGCGACAGACAAAGCAGGCAGACAGGCGACCGCCGCTAAAGAAAGCCAAGAAACCACCCCCCCACTGCCACTTCTCGTGAAGCCTGGAGATGCCACACCCAAGATGGAGGCCCCTGCTGCTGCTGCTGCTTCCTGGGGCCCTGCTAAGGAGCCCCAAGCCCAGGCAGGGGTGTACAAAAAGCCTTTGGTCGAGAAGAAAGAACCCATGCCATTGGCTGCCCCCACTGCCACACCTGAGAAGGGGGCCAGTCAAAAGCAGGAGAGCCTCCAGTCAAGAAGAGGATTGGAGGTTCTAAAGAAGGAGGAGGGGCCTCCAGCAGGGAAGGAGGTGGAGAGGCCTGCAGAGGAGAGGCCCATGCGCAAAGTGGAGGCTGTGGCAGGGAGAGGGGACAGGGGGTAAGTGTTGCAGTGGAACGGCCAGCATACGTTGGATCACCAATTTGCACGCTTTGACAAGTTTGTTTTTGTAGATCTACCTTCGCATGGACCCTGTAAATCGTTTTCCGCGTCAGTTAAAAGCAGTCTGCACGTTATTTATTAACAGCACTTCTACTGCTTGGGAATCCCACTTAAGTATGTTATCAAGTATGTTATCAAATTTCAGTAGAGCTCGAAACATAACTTTTACTGAGAGATGCACAGAACTTTTCAAACTCATCTGCATAATTTAAAACAGTCATTTACAAATGCACTCTCTTTTCCTTGAGTATTTAATGAGTGTAATGAGCTTTTCTTTAGCCCTGAGCGAAGTGTAACAGAGCCCGCTGTGTTGTTTATAGAAGCGTAGAGTTTGCTGTGTCTCGTGTTGTCTGTGTCGCCGTGTTCTATTTTCAAATAGAATATAATGCCGACATTTTCAATCACACCTTATGGGACAATACATTATTCAACATTTACTGTGGAGCGTTTGCTGGGTGTAAGAATTTCTCTTCGCCAGATCACAGTGTATCCAGATCACGCTCCCTCCTCAACGCTGGTTTTCTGCTCCCACAACACGCCACTCGGTTCAGTCACCAGCATTGAATCAGGAGGGAGCGCGATCTGGATCCACTGCGGTGTTTGGAAGAAACATTCTCTTTCTCCCGTCAAACATTCCACAGTAGTTCCCTAGTGAATTTACCTATGATGTGTGAATAAAAATATCAAAGCAATCAGGATTATGTTGAAAGAAATTGCTGAGCTATGGATAACACAGGGTACAACTCTGCTCTGAGCACTGATGCAATCATTTCTATAATGTTTCAGACACCAAATAAGTCTGGGATATGACTTCTATTCGTGTGCATGTCCTTTGAGACATCTCTTTTATCCTATAAGACAAATAATGTTTAATTCTGGTTTACTGTGCACCTTTATTTAAATGTCAGGTTACGTTTCCCAGCTTATAGACCGCACCTTGTACTGACAGCTGGCCTGTGTTATTTTAATGCAGCCAGGAACTCATTTGCATCACTCCAAAGCAAGCTGCTAAGAGGAAATAGTAAAGCAATAACCAGTACAAGGCAGGTTTCCAGGCCTGAGGTATCGGTTGTCTCTCTGTCTGTTTCTTGTAGGGCTGATTTTCTGAGTAAATCCCTTCAACATGTTTGAAGTTGTTAGGAATTCATTTATAATATAATGCAACCTCTTAAAAACCTGTTAACTACACAAAACAATGATTGCCCTCAGGATGCAGCCTATAGCCTGGAGGTCGCCGGTCCTCGGCTCACTGTGCACCAGCGCCCCCCCTGTGGTCTGGACGGGCGCCTGCGGGCTTGCCTGTAAGCTGCCGCGAGCTGCGTTGTCCTCCGACGCTGTAGCTCTGAGATGGCTGCATGGTGAGTCTGCAGTGTGGAAAGAGAGCTGACGGCACACGCTTCGGAGGACAGCGTGTGCTCGGGGGGTGGAGCACAGGGGTGGTAGCGATGAGCTGACCCTAAAAAAATAATTGGTTATGCCAAATTGGGAGAAAATAATAAAATAGTTGGCGATTTACTAAAAAAAACAAAAAAAAAAAAACAATGTTTACCACCTGACCCCTTTAAGACCGGCATGCTTTTATACGCCCCTCAAAACCACATGTGAGTGGATTTTGATCAGCATGTCAGGTGAGTGTGGATTGCAGGGTGCATCACTAAATCAATTGAATTGTTTTACTTGCTAGTTACCAAAAGCACACTTCTGTCTGGGGTGGCGGGATTACTTCCTGCCAGGATCGTTTCCATCAATCAGACCTGTACAGCTTGCTGATTTGATGTATTTGTCTGATTGGGCGGGACTGTGAAGCAGGATGAAATTTTAAATAGAAACTGGACCACAACGTTTATGAAAAAGAGTGCGAGTGAGTGCAAAGTTCTCTGTAATGACGGGATTGCACTGTTTTGATAGATCTTGATTGCCCTGTACAATTTCAGGCAGTAGGATCCGTTGTTGGAGGCGACCTGTCTTGAAGGATCCTGGAATTATGGATGGAGGTACGTGAGACTCCTGGGAGAGGCTGTCTGCAGTGTGCGATTGTCAGCTGTGGAATCTTACACAGCAGGCAGGCTCTCCCAGGACTGTCAGGTACTTCATTCGTTATTCAAACACATTATTCACAATGTATATATAAAACCCACTCTTCATCCTGACAGCTTTTTACACTTTGAAGCCTGTTTCAAAACTCTTTTCAAAATGTCTGCTCTAGTGCACTGATAGTGGCAGGATTATTGCCCACATTGTCAAACAGGTAACACAGCGACAGCGATCCATGATGTGGCATGGAACAGAAAAGCCAGATCACTTGTTATGTTTTTTGTATATGTGTTTATTTTTAATCGCTGTTCCAGCAGTGATTTAGAGGACAGAGGACCCCCAGTGCACTAGAAAAGAGCTTTGAAACAGACTTCAAAGCTGTCAGGATGTTAACAGTGAAAGAGAAATTACAGGAGCTCTGTTTAAACAGTTGCAGCAGCACGTGGGGACGGGTGACGCTATATTTTCGGAACCCCGCTACTTACTCTAAACAGAGACACACCCCTCATGTGTGATACTAGCATGCTTGGTTTTAATATCGATTCTTTTAACTGCTTCAAAACGTGTTGGAATCGAGTTGGAGACCTCTAGCTGGGATACAGACGCTGTTCTGAGGTGAATGTCGTAATGATGCACAGTGACAGGGCAGCATTGAAAAGCCCAGAGAGTTACAGTGAAGCATAGTAATGGATATGCGGAACACTACAGTAAAAGCCTAGTTTAACCACAGGGAAAGCATGGGAAACACTGGCAAATGCCTCGGGTGCTGTCCTTGTTATCTTGTATTATGCTTGTGAACTCACCCCTGTGCGGTGCTGAATCTGTGGAGGCAGACTGAAAGACCTTTTGTAAGTTTATATGCAAAAAATATCCATAAAAGTAAAACAATAAAAACTAATGTAAAACAACTATGTGTTTTTTTCAGCAGTTTTGCCATTAAACTGCCTTTGTTCTTGTTTTTTTTAAAAGTGAACGGTAACAACAATTTTACCCAAATAAAGACTCGCCTGTGTTGAGCTACTTTGACCTGAGTTCAGAAGCTGCTCTTGAATTCCAGTTGCCTGCCATAGATATATGTAACGCAGGCTAGAGGAGGTAAAGCGTCTTGATAGAAGCGAGATCCAGCACCATCTAGTGATCTGACACTTCTGTCTTGATGGTTTTTTGCCGTCCACTTTTGCTGTTTTAGATTGGATTGTTCGATCTAGCCTAAATTATAACTGACGAGCAGCTTAACGCAGATTTAAGATCGAAAGTTAAAGCAATTTGATAAGAACCACTCTTTGCAAACATTAAAAAAAATAATAAGATCATGTAACTTTAATGATGCAAACAGTCCATGTGGAATTGCCCTTTTTAATAATCAAAATGCACAAGTAACCAGTGTCTGTGTGTTTGTGTGCACGAGCTGCATAGCTTCCTCATATTTGCATTATAGCCCTGGCCAAACGTTTTGCATCATCCTTTAGAATGAACTAATTTTGCTTCGTAAAGTCGAATGAAAGCTGCTGAGTAATGGTCCGTTACTTATTGAATTACACACCAGCGCTTTGTAGTTTTCCAGATACTTAACATTTCGAAATCTAACCTGAAATGCTGTGCTACTGTTGTGGCTTCTGGTACTTTTACATGATTCCATGTAAAATAAAACATGAAAATTATATTCATATAGTTTTTAACTGATGTCTCAATCCTAAAATTGTAGGTGATGTCAAATTTTTGGCCACAGCTGTAGTACAGTGTCTGTGCTTGTTAGTGCCTGTAAACTCTGTGTTGGTCTTGTCAGGACTATAACCGCAAGGTGCACTGTTTATGTAAATAAATGACCAAATAAACTAGTAAATAAACAGTCCCATTTTTGTTTGATTCGGTCACAGCAAGCCTTGCTCTTCGTCCAGATTTTTATCGAGGTCATTTCAAGGTCTCATTCAAGGCTTTTCAGATCAATTCTAAGTGTTCCACAGAGCCGATTGCAATCTCAGATAGCATTCCTGCTGTATCGGAGCGGATCGATTTTTCTTTCGTTCCTAAAACCCGTGTGAACTGTGACCAAAGCAACTTGTTTTGCCAGCTCCCTTCTCGTGGACCCAGCCAAGTCCAGAATCACATTTGTTTAATTCTTTCAGCTCAATGGGGATCCATTGCTGTTCAGTAGACCATGCTACTCTTTATATTTGATATTTCTTACTTTGTGCTGGTTGGATTGAAACCGCTGTTGTTCAAACTAAATGGGACCAGGATCATCGAATTACAGCTTTTACAACTTTCCCAATTAAGATAAATAAAATAAATAATTCAACTCCTTTACTTGTAAATATATAACATACAGCACTGGAGCGTTGTGTAAATAGCAGAGATCGAGGGCTGGTTGGTGCATTCTCTAGGACAGAAGGGCAGGAGAGCACAGCAAACAACCGGACAGGTTACCTGGGATAATTAATCTATCTCTCTCTCTCTCTCTCTATGACTGTTGCAGTTCCATTCCACTGCAGAAGGGGGTGCTGAAGCCCAAAGAGGATCTTCCAGTCCCAGCCCCTCGTCTGAAGAAGAGACTGAGCTTCACCCAATCAGAGGACAGCACCCCGCCCCGCTCTGCCGAGTCATCCTGCACAGGGAGCCCCGAGACCAAGCGAGCCCACAGCAACGGAGTCCCCGCACCAGCCAATCAGAGCCTGGCACAGCCCCCCGCAGCCAATCCCCTCGTAGCACCCAAGCGCACCAAGAAGAAGGGCCCTCCCCCTCCGGTGTCGATCGCAGAGACCCCAGAGAGAGGGGAGCAGAGTGAGAGGAGCGAGGCAGCAGCAGCGGTTTGACACTTTTTATATCTAAAGAGAAGTTAATGAAGTGATTTATTTTAGTTAATAGCGAATAAACATTAGACATTGAGAACGACTTCTAGTTGAAAAGTGTTAGTCATACTGCGTGTTCGGTAGTTGTTCGGTGGATGATTTATTCAAAAACACTGAGACACGAGCTACTTCATCGGCTATCCTTATTGTATCGTAGGTTGTCTTGTCAATCGCGTCGACTTCAAATTTGTATTGACTTTGTGTTGTGTGTTTCATACACCCTCAGCACCCGGGTCCTCTCCCCAGTCCAGGGCTGGTTAGTTCGAGCCAGTCTCTTCTGGAATGGTGCCAGGAGGTTACCAAGGGTTACCGTGCTGTACGCATCACCAACTACACCACATCGTGGCGCACCGGCATGGGCTTCTGTGCCATACTGCACCACTTCCACCCAGAAAAGATGTAAGATTCCTGGTACTGCTTAGAAGGATTCCCATAAGGAAAGCACAGCAAAGTGCAGTAAAGCAGAGTGAAAGCATGTTAACAAACATGACAAACCTTGGTAATTTATGGCAAATGCATTGTATATGGGTGGGAAAACTAGTGCAGATTTACTGCTGTAAGATCTTCTAAAGGGACAGAGCGCTATATTGAGATATCAATGTCTGTTTTAATGATCTAGACCAGGGCTGTCCAACAGGGGGCTCTTGAGCCCTATATCTCTCTGTGAGCTCCACAGTCTGGCTCTTTTGAAATTTCCCTTTGGAAAAGACAGCAAGGACGGTCTGCAGTTACAGGCAGAGACGCAAGGACAGTCTGCAGTTACAGGCAGAGACGCAAGGACGGTCTGCAGTTACAGGCAGAGACACAAGGACAGTCTGCAGTTACAGGCAGAGACGCAAGGACAGTCTGCAGTTACAGGCAGAGACGCAAGGACGGTCTGCAGTTATAGGCAGAGACGCAAAGACGGTCTGCAGTTATAGGCAGAGATTCAAACAGTAAACTGCTGAAGAGGTGTCTTGGTACAGGAGCTACTGTTTTGTCTACTATTTAAAAAGCAGGTAGTTTAAAATGACATTTTTACAAGCAGTGCTGAGTCCTGTTGCCCAACGCTTTGTTCCTGTTATTTGTGTGATCTAACCCATTTTGAAAAGCACAGCTCGCGATCCGGAACTCCCAGTTCCTCTTCCTCATTCCGGTATCTCCATGGCGACCTGTAGCGTCCCCATACCCCTCAGTGATGTTGCTCTAAACACAGTCCGATTCTGGTTTCTGATCTAACCAGCACAACACGGACTGGGCAGTCAATCAGACTGTGTGGACATCTCAGTATTTATGAGTATCGTCAATCGGACTGTATGGGCACAGTGTTGTGATAACACATTAAATTGACAGGCCTGAGAATGACTGGAATAAATCTGCAGTGAAAACAGCAGAGGCTCCTCTTCGGAAACACAAAGCAGGCTCAGTGAGGGGGGCAGACGAAGGGGGCACAACAGGAAGCCATGGAAACCATACTGGAACGAAGAAGAGAAACTAGCAGTGCTGGAAACTTCGATCAGGAGCTGGGCTTTTCAAAATAGTTTTCATAACGAAAACAAAAAAGCATTGTCATTCAGAACTACTCGGAGCGATTGCAAATATCATAAAGAGGTAAGGGGGAGGGTCATATCATTTGAAACCGTTCATTTACCTTAACGAACATCACTACTGCAACAGTGTACATTGCAATGTGCAGCTGATATACAGTTGATGACGATGTTCATTTAAATGTTTAAATGTTAATTGTATCGTATGTTCTTGTTCTTCCACAGAGACTATGATGCGTTAGACCCTCAGGACATCAAAAACAACAACAGGAAGGTACAGGTTTTATGGTCAAGTCTTAAGAATTTGGCGTCTCCACTAGGTGGCAGTCAAAACACACACAAAACAAATACGACCTGGGAAAAAAGGGAATCTCCTTTTAAATATGATGTAGAACTGGGCTGGATCATTCAGCCAATCGGAGTGCACGTTTCGCCTTCTGTATGCCGCAAGACGTCACAGAGAATCCCTATTCATGACGTGAGCCGTGGCACTTCCTCTGTTTACTGTGCTGGATATTAGCATGGCGGCCGTCATTCTGCCACACAGACGCCAGCAGTCCTGTCTAGCCTCTGATACGAGATACAGGGTCCTGATATGCGGATCCTCACGGTCCATTGCTGTGGATATTTAACTACGTCAATAGGCATGTTTGTGATGAGGGTTAAACAGTTAAGCACTTGTTTTAAAAACTAGAAGGAACATCCTAGAACAGAGGCAATGAAGCTCTTCACTGGGGTTTTAACCACAGAGTTGAATCAGGACCCCCCGCCCAGCACTGAGGAAGGGAAATCCAAACCAACAACTAACACTGCAGTGAAAGCAGAATTTATATAGTGTCTGTGCGTATCATAAAGCCGGCTCTACGGCTCTCACCACTGCTCTGTACGTTACAGTTATATGTTGTTTTCCAGAAATTTCCGGAATTTACTGGGATCCCCCTGGGCAACCTTTTTTGGACCCCAGTTTCAGAACCACTGTCCTGGAATGAAAAGTCAAAGGGTTACAGTTGAAGTTTCTCAGTGGTTTTGCTGTTGTGACCCTCTGCCTCTCCTCTCTTTTTACCTAGGCCTTCAACGGCTTTGAAAGCCTGGGGATTTCCCGACTCCTGGAGCCCGCCGACATGGTCCTTCTGTCGGTGCCGGACAAGCTGATAGTCATGACCTACCTGTGCCAGATCCGTGCCCACTTCACGGGCCAGGAGCTCAATGTGATTCAGATCGAACACAACAGCAGCCAGAGCACTTACAAGGTGGGCAGCTTCGACACAGACGCCCACTGCTCCATCGAGCCAGCCCAGTTCTACGCCGACCGCATCCAGGCTTCGGGGCTCAAAGCCCGGCCCGAAGAGCCCAAGACCTTCCAGGGGGCCGTGGACAAGGAGAGGGATCTTAACAAGTGCTGCACCCAGGAGGAGAATGAGAGTCCTGGGGGAGTGCTGGACTCCACTGGCAAGGATTCTCAACCGGCCTCTAACGGGACCGAGGTGAAGCCGGGGGACTTGGTGCCTCCGCCCCGGTCCAAACGGACTCTACTGAAGGTGGAGGGGTTGGAGGAGAGAGTGGAGGGGGAGAGGGAGAGGCTGGGGAGTCAGGGAGGCCCCGTGGCGCCGCTACGCACGCACACTGCCGCCAAGGGCTTCTCCCACGTGAGGGATGCGGACCTGGTGAAGAAGCGGCGGTCTCGTCTGAAGAGCGACTCGCAGTCCATGGACGAGTGTGATTCCTCGGAATCCAGCCCACAGGGGAGAACTGAGGTAGAGAGAGCTGGACAGGAACTCACTGAAAACACCAGCGACACACACGAGCACAGAGAGGTTACCAAAAGACTTGGTTTGAAGTCACTGTAGCTAACAGAATCCTTTCGCTTCCATTCACTACACTGATCTCAAATAACAAAAATCTATTGGCATTTAAAACTTGACATTGACAGTACAAATTCATTTCCTATTTTGTATGTGGAATTGAAGGTTCCTGGCCAGCTGTAAACCTATATTTTTATTGTAATTCTAGAATGACTCAATTTAACAATCTCTTTACACCTGAGATTCAGCTAGACCAGGGCTTCGCAACCCTGGTCCTGGGGACCCCCTGTGTCTGCTGGTTTTCATTGAAGTCCATGAAGTATTATGGATTTTCTTGTATTTGTTGCATCTTGTAAAGCGCTTTGTGATGATGTTCAACTATGAAAGGCGCTATATAAAATAAAGATTGATTGATTCCAACTGAGCTCTCAATCACAACCAGACCTTTAATTGAGCTGATCATTTGCTTAATTAGACCTTTTTAATTGTTCTCAGCTCTTAAACAGTTACAGTATTCAAGTTACTTATACAATGTTACAGCTAACTTGAAATCTGCAACTGTTTAAGAGCTGAAAACAAGTGAAAAGGTCTAATTAAGTGAATAATCTGTTCAATGAAGGGTCTGGTTCAGTAATTGAGAGCTCGGTTGGAGTGAAAACCAGCAGCCACAGGGGGCCTCGGGACCGGGGTTGGGAAACCCTGCGCTAGATGCTTGATCGTGTTTGTTTGACAAATAAAGAAAACGAAGTGCTGAAAAGATAAACACAATATATTAATTTATACAGAAGTGACATGCTTTGCATAATTAAAATACTACTAAACAGGATATGACAACATTTTGAGAAACATTTTAAACATCAAAAGTCATTTACACATGCTGAGGCATCAGAATACACCCCCAGCGTTTGAAGAACATGCTTATACTAACTTACGCAGCTGTGAGACAGTTAAAAACAGTTCAGTGGCGACTGGGCCTCGGCGTTCATGTTTAAATCTCCTGGTTAAACAAATACATAGAAAAGAAAAAGAATCCTTTCTCAGAGTATAAACGCAGGCATTAAAATAAGCATTTCTGGGGTGCCTTTTGTCTTCAAGTTTTTAAGAAGGAATTTTTTTTAATTCCAAATCTGTTTTGTGCCTTGTAAAGAGTCACAGATCACCTTACAGTACCTTCCAGTGAGTTTAGGGACCTACAGTATATTCCTATTGATATCGTATTTATAGCTGCATGTTGGTGGCATACAGTCCACAAGATATGTCCTGTCTTTGGAAGAGAATACCCTTAATAGGCTGTAGTATGTGTCCAATTGTGATGTCACTGTTTTGACTCTGCAGTGACTTCGCTGTGACTTTTCAAACCGTGATCAGTATGCCAGCAATGAGGCTTTGCGTTATTGGATTCAGTGTTTGGTTGTGGGAGCTGTCAGGTAAGAGATGACCGTTCCCCTGCTCCGGGGGATGCTGTGTTTTTGTTCACAGTGCTCTGTTTTGTGTTTGGCACAGACCCCCCTTTCTGAAGCTGGATCAGCCTCACCTATGAGACGGCAGAGTCAGGAGACGGAGGGAGGTGAGTCTATCTCTCTGCCTGGCACTCTGACAGGGTTTAATCTTCAATATCTGCAGAACCGCTGATTAAGAGATTTAAACTTGCAAAGGACCACCTGTAGCACATGTTATTGAGAGTATCAGAATGTGGGGGAAGATTTGGGAAAGGTGTAATCTCTGATTAAACTCCACAAAGGGATACCTGTCCCAGAGTTCACGTTAAGGAAAGGGCGCATTGGTGACAAATCAGTTGCAAGCTTTGCAGCATATTTTCTTGTCAGGTTACAGTCTCGGTACAGCAGTGAAAATGTCAGCGTCTCAGTGGAAAGGAGCTTCCACCTGGCTTCTAAATCACAGAGTGCTGAAGTGAAGTGCCATGGAGTGGTACTCAATTGTAAAGGCGAGGGAAGGACCGCTTGTGTTGCTTTGAAATCGTCACGTTAATAAATTAGTGTGTTTTGATTTATTTAATACAGCCGTGAGCAAATGTGTTGGAAAACCTCAAGATATGTCTTTGATATCCTTTATATACCCACCTGCATGAAAACCTCTGGGTGTGAGAATATTAATTTCTGCTCAGTAATCAGTGATATAGAAACATTAGGAAACAATGTCCCTATTTTGATAATTTGTCCGTTTCAGTTCCAGTGGTTTGACTTCATCTGCGCAACAAATCAAAACTACAGGAGCAATGGGGCGCTCTAATACAGAAGCAATGGGGTGCTCTAATACAGAAGCAATGGGGCGCTCTAATACAGAAGCAATGGGGCGCTCTAATACAGAAGCAATGGGGTGCTCTAATACAGAAGCAATGGGGTGTTTTAATATATTTGCACACTGCTGTACCTGCCAAGAAATACTTCTGCAAGGCAATTACTCTGAGTATCAGCACAGCCCCATCAATAGCATGTGTATCTGTGTTGTGTACAGAAGGGAAGGCTCCTAAACCAGCTGCAGCAGAGCAGAGGAGAGACATCGTTGAGGAACACAAGCAGGCAGACGAGGAGAACCTGGTAAGATCCGTGAGCCAGCAGCCTGCCCTGGGAGACCAAGAGCCCTGCCCTGGGAGATCAGGAGCCCTGCCCGGGGAGATCAGGAGCCCTGCCCTGGGAGATCAGGAGCCCTGCCCTGGGAGATCAGGAGCCCTGCCCTGGGAGATCAGGAGCCCTGCCCTGGGAGATCAGGAGCCCTGCCCTGGGAGATCAGGAGCCCTGCCCTAGGAGATCAGGAGCCCTGCCAGGGGAGATCAGGAGCCCTGCCCTAGGAGATCAGGAGCCCTGCCCTAGGAGATCAGGAGCCCTGCCCTGGGAGATCAGGAGCCCTGCCAGGGGAGATCAGGAGCCCTGCCCTGGGAGATCAGGAGCCCTGCCCTGGGAGATCAGGAGCCCTGCCTGGGGAGGGGGGGTGATGTGGATCATTATTATTGAAATATTAAACTGGGGGGTGTATGCAATTCAGGAAGGTGAGGAGGAGCTCTGGAGTTATTAAGATGGGTCTGGGATCAATAGCATTGCAGTAGTATTTACAACAGAGCTGTCACGCCCCTACCTTTCAATGCACTCAATCCACCGGGTCGTCTTTTTGATGACTTTCTTAATGAAAGCAGGTTGGTATTGCTTGTTGAAACGTTTACACTCTGGAGTTCTGCATCCTGATGCTCTGAGGCAGTGTTCAATGTCACTTACCTCGAGATCAGTACAGTGCGGTCATTCGCACCTTTTCTGAAGTTACAAAACAAACGTCTCGCCTTCGATTAGTCTTTCATTTTGAATTAGCTGGAAACCAGAAGTCAAGTTCGTACTCTATTACAGCAAGTAAGTTTTTGTCAGGAGTAAATGAAATCCGGTACCCCATCAAATGACCATTTTTTAGATTCTGTTTCATCATGAAATACAAACAGGGTCATCATTGCCACTGAATGATGTAAAGCTGATGCTTGTGTTTTACAGAAGCTCAAAGACACCAGTCAGTACGTGCTGAGTGAACTGCAAGCACTGGAGAATGAACAGAAACACATTGACAGCAGAGCCAGCGTGGTAGAGAGGAAACTGAGAGAGATCATGGGCTCAGGTAGGGAGAGGGGAAACAGAGAGATCGTGGGCTCAGGTAGGGAGAGGGGAAACAGAGAGATCGTGGGCTCAGGTAGGGAGAGGGGAAACAGAGATCGTGGGCTCAGGTAGGGAGAGGGAAACAGAGAGATCGTGGGCTCAGGTAGGGAGAGGGAAACAGATCGTGGGCTCAGGTAGGGAGAGGGAAACAGATCGTGGGCTCAGGTAGGGAGAGAGGAAACAGATCAGGCTCAGGTGGGAGAGAGGAAACAGAGAGATCAGGCTCAGGTGGGAGAGAGGAAACAGATCAGGCTCAGGTGGGAGAGAGGAAACAGAGAGGTCAGGCTCAGGTGGGAGAGAGGGAGAGGAAACAGATCAGGCTCAGGTGGGAGAGAGAGGGCATGGGGAGATGTTGCACACCAGTGTCCTGAAGTTTAACCCCTCGTTGTCAGGTACGAACAGGCTGGAGGAAGAGGATCTGATCCAGGAGTGGTTCATTCTGGTGAACAAGAAAAACGCTCTGATCAGGAGGCAGGACCACCTGCAGCTGCTGTGAGTCCAGCGACCTGCCCCCCACCCCCCCACCCCTCGTCTGAAAGCTTCCCCTCTCCCTGCTCCACACGTCCCAGACTGCCGTCATAAACCTCGCTAGCGTCTCACTGAAGCAGGGGTACTGGGAGTGCAAGAACAGCACAGGGGCTTGTATGCAGCGGCTCTGTTTTAGAAAGGAGCTGTAGAGAAAGCAAAACGTCTGTTATTCAGTTCCAGTGCTTTGATGTGTCTTTTATCAGTGCCACTGTCACAGCTTACCATGCTGATGTATCACAGAGAACAGAAGAACAGTTTTAGTGTTCCTGTGAGACTCCTGGTAGGCTGTCCCATGCATGTATAACTCTCTGCTGATCTAAAGAACAGCTCCTTAACTTAAAAGCGCCTTAGACTGCTCAAAATAATAAATACATAAATAAACTAAAGTACAGTATTTGAGCAATTGCAACTGGGGGGCATGTTAATGGTTACACTCTGGTGTGTCAGCTCTGTTGAAGCCACAAGGGGGCTTTGAACTTTAAGAAGTCCCCAGGATGTGACGACTCTAACAGAACATGATCTGCAAAGTGCATTTAAACCAGAAGAACAGGTTAGTTGAGCTACTTCACTCTTGAACTGTTCTCTCTCCCCTCAGTGTGGAAGAGCAGGACCTGGAGCGCAGGTTTGACCTGCTGAACCGGGAGCTGCGAGCAATGATGGGAATCGAAGGTGAGTCACACAGCATGCTGAACAAAGAACTGGCTTCAATACCACCCCTCATCCACAATTACTGAACACAGCATAGTGCTGAGCTGAGAAACGTAATAAACCCAATGGCAAAGATTGCAACTAGAAGTCTTTCTCAGTGCCGTCAGTAGAAATGCTAAAGAAACATAGATGTTTTGAGTTCCGTTCCTGAGTTTGCATGTGTCAGACACTAGCTTTGCAGAGGTGTGAATGGCTTTAGTTACAGCAAGTTACAGAAGGACAAAGTCCAGTTTCTAAGGAGCGAGTGTGTGTGATCTCTATACAGCGAGTGTGTGTGGTCTCTACACAGTGAGAGTGTCTGGTCTCTACACAGTGAGAGTGTCTGGTCTCTATACAGTGTGTGTATGTGATCTCTAAGCAGCGAGTGTGTCTGGTCTCTATAGAGTATGTATAGAGGTCTCTAAGCAGTGCTGTCGGCTCCTCCCTGCAGACTGGATGAAGACGGGGGCCCAGCAGCACAGAGAGCAGCTGCTGCTGCAGGAGCTCATCTCCCTGGTGAACAAGCGTGACGAGCTGGTGCAAGACATGGACGCCCGCGAGAGAGGGTGAGCGCAGGGCAGCGCCGCGCTGCCACACCTCTGCTTTTTATACTGGCTTCTTACTGGTTTATCAGTTGGTCTGAAACAACATCTGCATTTAACTGAACTCCACTTAGTGTTCCAGACCTAAGCCTTCCCTACCCGGGCGGAGCTCAGACAATTGGTGATGGTGCAGAGTAACTGGCTGTGCTGTGGAGGGATGGTGCAGAGTAACTGGCTGTGCTGGGGGGTGATGGTGCAGAGTAACTGGCTGTGCTGGGGGGTGATGGTGCAGAGTAACTGGCTGTGCTGGGGGGGGATGGTGCAGAGTAACTGGCTGTGCTGGGGGGTGATGGTGCAGAGTAACTGGCTGTGCTGTGGAGGGATGGTGCAGAGTAACTGGCTGTGCTGGGGGGTGATGGTGCAGAGTAACTGGCTGTGCTGGGGGGTGATGGTGCAGAGTAACTGGCTGTGCTGGGGGGTGATGGTGCAGAGTAACTGGCTGTGCTGGGGGGTGATGGTGCAGAGTAACTGGCTGTGCTGTGTGTTGATTGCAGGGCTCTGGAGGAAGACGAACGGCTGGAGAGAGGATTGGAGCAGAGGAGGAGGAAGTACAGCCGGAGAGAGAAGTGTGTGATCCAGTGAGAGGGGAGAGGACTGGGTCAGTTCAGAACCAGGGCTTCTCAACACCGCCCTGGAGGACCGCACACCCCCCCTCTGTGTGTGCGTGCGTGTGCGTGCGTGCGTGCGTGTGTGTGTTCACAAGAAGTGCCTTGACTATGAACTTTGTTTTTAGGTTTTTTCTTTTAAATATTGTGTTTGTAACCCTGAAACACGGCTGTATGAGACAGAGCTACACAGGAGACACAGTGAAGCCACCCCCAAATCCACACCAGAAACATCAAACTTTACATGCAGACTGAAGACAAGAATCAGACTTCTTTACATGCAGATTGAAGACAAGAATCAAACTTCTTTATATGCAGACTGAAGACAAGAATCAAACTTCTTTATATGCAGACTGAAGACAAGAATCAAACTTCTTTACATGCAGATGGTCTCAACACAAGAATCCTGTCAATGTCTTGCTTGTTTTTTGTTTTTAAGATTTATTTTCATTTTTATTTATTCTGTTTCGTGACGTTTGTGTTAAAAGGTACTGCCTGTAAGTCCTGCAAGTGGTGTCTGAAAATGAAGCATTTTCTATGAAGGTTATTTCACTTTTAATGGAACTGGCAGAGTGGGTATTTCTGCAGAGCGTGTCTGTTGCCACATTCACATTGTGCAGCATTCAACTTGTGCTCATTTTCAGGTTAGTTTTTCTTTGCATCCATATATTAAAATGAACTGTAATCATTATCATCTTTTCATATTTACTGAGGTTGTGTAAAGATACGCTCGCATAAAAAACAGATGGAAAACAGGACCTGAAAATGGATAGGATTTGACACAAATGCATAAAATAAAAGTTAATTTCTGCAACTATCCCCCATATTAGTAGTACCATTAAAGGTGAGACCACTTTCACAGCTAATATTTCCATCTAGATCCTGTTATTGTCAACTTCGAGTTGTCAGTTACTAACACACTGACTGTTTGTTATTGTCAGTTTGAATTGCCAAAGAAAACCCCAAATGCTCAGGCCTAATGCAAAGGTAGGCTACAGTTTGAACCTCTGCTATTCAGTGAATTATTTCAGTGTAGAAACGCACCCGCCTTCTCCCCAGTACCTGGAGACGCTGGGCTGTGGTATGAAATCCACTCACTGTGCAAGACAGCCCGTGCGTGTCTCTGGAGAGCGCTGTGCTGTCACTGTGCAAGGCAGCCCATGCGTGTCGCTGGAGAGTGCTGTGCTGTCACTGTGCAAGACAGCCCATGCGTGTCTCTGGAGAGCGCTGTGCTGTCACTGTGCAAGACAGCCCATGCGTGTCTCTGGAGAGCGCTGTGCTGTCACTGTGCAAGGCAGCCCATGCGTGTCGCTGGAGAGCGCTGTGCTGTCACTGTGCAAGGCAGCCCATGCGTGTCGCTGGAGAGCGCTGTGCTGTCACTGTGCAAGGCAGCCCATGCGTGTCTCTGGAGAGCGCTGTGCTGTCACTGTGCAAGGCAGCCCATGCGTGTCTCTGGAGAGCGCTGTGCTGTCACTGTGCAAGGCAGCCCATGCGTGTCGCTGGAGAGCGCTGTGCTGTCACTGTGCAAGGCAGCCCATGCGTGTCTCTGGAGAGCGCTGTGCTGTCACTGTGCAAGGCAGCCCATGCGTGTCTCTGGAGAGCGCTGTGCTGTCACTGTGCAAGGCAGCCCATGCGTGTCTCTGGAGAGCGCTGTGCTGTCACTGTGCAAGGCAGCCCATGCGTGTCGCTGGAGAGCGCTGTGCTGTCACTGTGCAAGGCAGCCCATGCGTGTCTCTGGAGAGCGCTGTGCTGTCACTGTGCAAGGCAGCCCATGCGTGTCGCTGGAGAGCGCTGTGCTGTCACTGTGCAAGGCAGCCCATGCGTGTCGCTGGAGAGCGCTGTGCTGTCACTGTGCAAGGCAGCCCATGCGTGTCTCTGGAGAGCGCTGTGCTGTCACTGTGCAAGGCAGCCCATGCGTGTCTCTGGAGAGCGCTGTGCTGTCACTGTGCAAGGCAGCCCATGCGTGTCGCTGGAGAGCACTGCACAGAGGTTATGCATTAAGTTTTGTTGTATTGCTCCTACCTGTATTTGCACTATATGTAATACTTACATTTGGGAATAAAGCCATTTTGGACACTCCAAAAACACGTCTCTCTTCAGCGAGTCTGCTTTTGGTAAGTGTGTAAACTCCACTTGCTAGCACAATAACACAGTGGCGTGCAAATGTATTGGAACAGCTCAAGAGTTGGGATTTCTATACCTGCCTGCATGAAAACCTCTGGGTGAGAGAATTTCAATTTCCACTCAGTAATCACTGATATAGAAACAATAGGCACTCGTGTGTGAAATGACCGCTTTGTGCTTTAATCAGGCACCTTAAACAACGTCTAAAAGTCTCATGCATTTTACCATGTGTGGCTCTGTGTTCATTTTCTTGTACTATTTTAAATGAATTGCATGTGTGGCTTATTAAAGTGATCAATTAAAATCACTGTTTTGATAATTTTCCAACATTTTCAGATCCAGTGCTTTTGATTTCGTATGCACAAAACATCAGCACAGAAGCAATGGGATGTTCTTCTATATTTGCACGCTGCTGTTGGTCTCAGATATAGTGTGGTGCTGACTGGATTAGTCAGCTATAGGAGTCAATGTTAAAGTAAACCAGAAACGAAGAGAGTGACAGTGAGCTCATGAAACAGAATGCTTTCTGTTACACGACAAAGAATCTTAGAATCACGGAATGCTTTCACAATGCAGTGACAATAAATAATTGAATCACTTATTAATATCATTGGGAGTCACAGCAGTTAGAACAAAGGCTGGATGAAGTCTCCTGTGGCTCCCTGTACAGGACGGCACTGTACAGGAAGTCCAGGCTATTGCCACAGCCAGCCTGGCTGTTTCAGCTCCAGCGTAGTGATGGTTCTGGGTTCAGCTGTGAACTCTTTAAACAGTGTGTCTGTGGATAGATCAGGAGAGAGAGGCAGCCGAGAGCGGAGGAAGTCTCGCTGTTATTCCAGTTCAACTTTAGATAAACTAGGACCATGAAACTCTGCATACTCGTAGGTGCTGAGATGAACTCGGGAATGCAACTGAGCTCCACTTGTATTTATTATATGTTTTATTAATGTTTCCATATTTATTTTTATTGAACGGACATGTGTAGTAAGATCACATGGACACTAGGGGCAGTAGAGTATCAAGATCCCAATTTTGAGATTCAACCAAACGTCAGCTGTATAAAATCAAGAAGAAAGCGTGGTGTGAAACACCGGGGTCAAGTCTCATATTTTAATAAAAAGAAAAGTGATATCTGTCCAGAAACATGTCACACAAGCAGGCTTGGTGGTCCAGTGGTTAAAGAAAGGGGCTTGGCACCAGGGGCTGGTTTATCAAAACTTTTACTCTGGATCAAAGTGATCCGGATTTTGTATTCCTATATTTTGTGATCAAGATTACTTTTATCTGGATTGTTTTGATCTGTTTTTTTTTCAGAAAATGTCACTGCTGGATTACATTTATCCAGATTACAAATAATTACAAAATCAGTTTTTTGAATAGGCTAGTTTTATATATATATATATATATATATATATATATATATATATATATATATATAGAGAGAGAGAGAGAGAGAGAGAGAGAGAGAGAGAGAGAGAGAGAGAGAGATTACCACACCTAGGGTTGCCAACTGTCTGGTTTTGAACTGGACATCCAGTTTTAAGGGGATTTGCACCGTATACGGTCAGGACCAATCACCGGACAGCAAAAGTCCAGTTCTTGCGAATCTTGCTTACTCACTGTTCATTGCTGTTTTGGTATTTATCATCGGTCCGTTAAGTTACAGAACTACACTGAAATGTGTTCTGCGTTATTTTGCCATCACTGCTTAGCAGGATCTGTTATTTAAAAAAAAATAAAAAATCACAAGAGTTAAATCTGCTTTGTCTTTAAACTCAAGCAAGTGCTGTACTACTTAGTGATAAATACATATCATTGATTTTCAACTGAATCTGTGTATAGATCTGAAATATTTTCAAGCAGAGTTTTGCATGAGTATCATCATACGAATCTTATCGTGACCTTGATGTATAATCTCAACACTAGTAAATATTATATTTTAACACTTTATTTGGCCATATAATGTGTGTTTGCTGTTACAATTCAAACAAAAGCTGATCGCTGTTCTGTGATCATTTAAAAGCTAAATCCACTTCTGCAGCAGGATCACGATAATCCTGGTATTTTGGATCAAAGTAATCCTGATCTGTTTAAATTCTGAAAAACCCAATTGCAACATTTAATCATGATCGAACGCGGAAATCCGATTACCAGAGTTTTGAAAAACCGGCCTCAGCAGGTTCCTGCTTCGATCTCGGCTCAGCCACTGACCCGCTGTGTGTGAGACCCTGAGCAAGACCTTTAACCTCCTCGTGCCCCGTCCTTCAGCTGAGATGTGAAACAATCGAGGTCCTATTGGAAGAGACTCTGCAGCAGCAGCAGCTGTGATGCAGAGTTCACCCTCCTAGTCTCTGCAAGTCACTTTGGATAAAAGCGTCTGCAGAATGACTCAATAATAATAATGAAGTTAGAATAAAGGGTGCAGCCATGTAAAGATATGATAGCTCTCTCCAAGTCTGCCATGTGTGCTTTTACAGTGCGTCTCTACGGGGCTGACCCTGTTGTATATAACTTGGACAGAGAATACTTCCATCACCTTCACAGCCAGATTTCTATAGCAGCCACAAGCTCTGCCACCTTCCGTTTCCCAAGCCCAGCGTCAGTGAGACAGGATAATCTCACGCTGCTGCAAAGACAGGTTCCTCTTATTAGCCGTAATGCAAGGGCAAATTAATAATAAAGTCACGTTGTTGTATTTCACAGCAGTCAGTGGGAGCTGCACTTCCTTCTGTATTTGATGGGGAGGAAATACACACGCACATAAAAGCAGGTTTCAATTCTTGTTATGGTACAAAATGTGCTAACACTTTACTTTTTAAGATCCAAAAAATATTGCATCTATAAATGTCTTATCAGACAACATTAGTTATTAAAAATAGACTGAGAACTACCTTACCCTAAAGTAGTAACAGAGATCATGTTTTAAAAATACATAACTAAATACATGTGCTTCTTTCAAAACTGCACATTTGAGAGCTATGTAGCCAATGGAACTTCACAATAGATAAGATTCATGGATTTAAAAGCAGTGTTAGGAAGACCTATACAACAGCACTGGTGACATTTTCATAAACACATAAAAAAAAGTACTATTCATTTTCATTCATCATTCAAAACGCTGATTCATCCAGTGTTGAAGAACAACCTTCTTTGCAAACAAAGACAATAATGCTGCTGCTTTTGGTCATGCCTATGCCTAATCTGATCACTTGACATGTCCTCTAGTATACAAAACCGGTATTGTTTTGTGGAATGATCCTTGTACACACAATACATCACCCCACCCATTTACCAGTGTGGAGAAAGCACAGCAAGGACAAAGAACCAGCCCCTGTTAAAAGTGTATTGCAAAATCTTAGGGTAAAAGCACAGCACAGTGTAGTAAAGCACAGATAAGATAATGAACCAGCCCCTTTCTCAGAAAAAATATTGTATATCTCATAGAAGTGTAGTAAAGCACAGCAAAAGAATGGTTTGTTGCATATACTTGAAAATGGCACCCTTTGGAACGTGGTAAGGACATTCTTTAACACATGGTATAGGAGTATCACAAACTGGGGGTGTGTGGAGGCCCCGTGCTTTTTAAAATGCTTACTTGTGCAGGTGTATAGAGGCGTGGCTGATGAACTTTTTCACGACAGCTCTGATTGTGAATTTGCAGCCAGGCCCTGGGTTTTGTACAGTTAAAAGCAGGCGTACTTGAGAACCTCTCCTCTTAATTAAAGAATAACAGGAAGCAGGATGATTAGCAGATAACTTGGGCAGAACAAACATGTTTTTTTTGACACAGATGATTAGCCATATTCCACTCTTACAAAACCCACCAAGAGCATTCTGGGAGAGTATCGGAATCTGGGGGACTATAGGGGAAGTGTTCCTTTCAGTCAGGCAGCATGTGTACCACTTTCCTCATAGTGATGAAACTTGGTAAAGGCAGACTCTTTCAGCAGCACAGGGGTCTGTCTCTCTGTGTTACGCTTACATAGATCCCAAGAACAGCCTGTCAAATTATGATGTGGTTAGAACATTCTTAGCACACTTTACTGGATTAATCTAATTAACCTGCCTGTCTGTATGTTGAGAGAAGGAAACGTGACTTTCAGAATGATTGCACACATCCTAACAAAGATAAAGACGCCAACAGCAGTGTTTAGTTTGAAACTAAAATGTTGTCTTATTTTGGTAATAAGTTACTGTAACTAATTAGAATTGCGTTTAGGAAACGTGTTCTAATACCCCCCTGTGAACTGTAACACGGAAAAAGACACCAGGGTTAAAATGCCAGTCCTTCCAACTAACATGGAAAAACAAACAGAAAAAGCAGAACTGTGTTCTCAGAAAGAGTATATTGTCATTTTTTCCCCCCGCAAAATATCTGCAAGTAAAAATAAACCAAACAGAAAACAGCTGAGCTCAGACTATGTGACGGCTTCGAGAGGGAAGCGGTAAACACGTTGAGCAATTCCTTCAGCGGTTTCGAGTGGTGGAACGGCCTTACTGGAATGAAAGCAGTTGCCAGTCAATCCCACTGAGAGCTGCCAGTTTTAATGGTTTTTAACTGGTCATGGTGGTTTAAGATGCCAGTTGTATGCTGGTTCAAGAGAAAGTATTTAAAATGCACTAGGAAGTGAATTGCTTGTGGTCTACAGTCCTGTGTTCAGGTGTTCTGCTCTTGAGTTCTAGCTGACTGGCGTGTGTAACACAGGCTAGATAACTCAGTGTCTCTATAGAGGAAGAGCCAGCTCAATGGCTCTGCCACTTTGGAAACAGGTTTCCTTCAGCTTTTTAACTGGCAAGAAACTGTCGTGCGCTAGATGGTGTTAATACTATAAAGACATACTTAACATCAGCCGATCTAGCCTGGGTTACATGTACCCAAGGCAGGCAGCTACAACTGGAAAGCACTGAGAAATGACTAAAATAAACTGTGTAAAATCACTGACAAAAAATGTTACAAAGTTTATTTGAGTATATCTAAATTTACTACTATTTAGCTGTTTTATAGTTTTGGTTAAACCTTTAAAAAATCAATTGAGTTATGGCAGAAATAACCACTCTGTCAACATATAAATAAAAATCCATTTAGTTTAAATTCACTTGCATTTAGTTTTTTCTTTGATTTCAATTTCTCTTAATGATAGATCAATTAGAGGCAATACAAACGCTGAAAAAGCCCGTCTTTAATTGAAAACGATGGCGAGACGTCAGCCTGCTGAACACGGGAATTTCTTTTGTCCAGATTTTACAATGGAGAGGCTTCAGTAAGTAAAGCCGAGTCTCTCTGAACCTCTTCCACTCTGAACCTCTTCCACTCCTGCTCTGCTTCCAGAAGGCTTGGGGAGATGGTTTGTCTTACTGTAGCTCCGCCAGTCATTCCAATTCCTCGCAGATTGCCCGACGAAGCACATCCTCCTGCGGTGCACGATCTCCTGGCTGACTCTGCCCTCGATGCCAGCACCGGACCAGGTCCAAGACACAAACTCAAAGCCACCACACTGTGAGACTACAATCAGCAATCTCTGGATAATATCCAGTCAATCGATTAAAACCTTTATGGGTGAGATCAAATTCTCATTTACAACAACGACGAGCTGGCAAGACGCTCACACCCCCACAGCAAACAACATCAAACCCAGTAAATAAGGGATAAAAAAACACAAGCCCTTAGAAAGGTTTACCATGCTCAATTTGAAATCTTTCCCATGTCCTGGTTTGCCTTTTTTATATGTGGTAACTATCTCTGCTTTTCAATACACATCTATGCTTTACCGTGCTTTCATCACTGTGCTTTACAATGCTTCCCTATGCCTTAGCCACAACTATCTATGCTTTACAATGCTTCCCTATGCTTTATCATACCTCTGTGTGCTTTCTAATGCTTCCCTATGCTTTATCACACCTCTCTGTTCTTTACAATGCTTGCCTATGCTTTATCATCCCTCTCTGTGCTTTACAATGCTTCCCTATTCTTTATTATACCTCTCAGTGCTTTACAAAGCTTCTCTATGCTTTACCACACATCTCTGTGCTTTAGAATGCTTCCCTATGCTTTACCACCCTCTCTGTGCTTTACAATCCTTCCCTATATGCAAGGAACGTTCATTAGCAAATAGTCCAGGTTGCAGTTAGCCCCTTCCAAAGAACACCCCTCTTGAACAACCAAAATAAAAAAACAGTCAATAAATAAAATTAATAATGAAACAAGGTAACTGAGATACTTGATAATTCAAGTTTTAGTTTTTTACACAACAATTCTAGGAAAAGAACAGAGAGACCAGAAACCAGACCAGGATTGAAAGCTAGCTATTTACCAGCTGCATGACGGCCCTTTAACAAGAGGAAAACTGTAAAAACAAGTAATTCTCTTCATCACCACACCTGCTGTCTGGCAGGAGGAGGCTGCAGGAAAGCTCCAGAGACCACTGGCTTCTCTTAAAGGAACATTTCCCTTTTGTGTGATCTTTTTTCTCTTTAAATAAGTAAAATGTATGCAACGGTGTCACACAACCATTTAGCAAACGTGCATTTTAATTTCAAAACAGGTGCTGGAAGGAAGTTCTCAGTTTGCTTGCCTTGTCTTCTAGGAAGTCTGTTACACATGCACTTCCTGGGTCACCTCAGCAGTGTCTTTAGGGTCAGAGCATCTTACTGGCTGAGAGCTTGTCAGTCATGAGGAGAAGCAGCTGGGGTTTCTTTACCAGATACAGTGTTTAAAATGAAGTTGCTAAAACACAATTTTCTTTCACAGAAAGTGATGAACATTGTATTAGATAAGATGTACTGGAATTATTCTGTATCCTCAGCAAACAGAGATTTTGTTCATTAGCAGCTTTGTAAAAAATATGATTTAAAAAAATCCAGTACACCATAAATGCATGCATCTTTATACAGGAAATGTCGGACCTATGAAATGACAACAATTAATATTGGGTAAGATTTCCTAGAAAAGGGATTCGTTTTGTTAGTTCTATGCAATTTAAAAAACATGATCTCATTTTTTGCTTCAGTCATCAGATCCAAACTGAGAAGTTTAAATCACTCCTGTGGCTTCCCTAGAGCTCTCAAACATGTCTTCTCTCTACAGCTGGCTCATCTGTCTGTAACCATTAACCTGTCCCCTGCAGCACTGCCCCTAGTGGATGTAATAAATACAGCAGTAAGAATGGTGAGGTGAGGGGATGGAATGGGTTACCTAGTCATGTTGTTGAAGGAGACTCTTCTTCACACAGAGAGTGGTGAGGGGATGGAATGGGTTACCTAGTCATGTTGCTGAAGGAGACTCTTCTTCACACAGAGAGTGGTGAGGGGATGGAATGGGTTACCTAGTCATGTTGCTGAAGGAGACTCTTCTTCACACAGAGAGTGGTGAGGGGATGGAATGGGTTACCTAGTCATGTTGCTGAAGGAGACTCTTCTTCACACAGAGAGTGGTGAGGGGATGGAATGGGTTACCTAGTCATGTTGCTGAAGGAGACTCTTCTTCACACAGAGAGTGGTGAGGGGATGGAATGGGTTACCTAGTCATGTTGTTGAGGCAGAATCACTGAAATCCTTTAAGACCCGACCTGACATAGTTTTGAGATCAATCAGATAGTGTAACAATAGTGTAACCATTAACCTGTCCTCCTGCAACACACTGCCCCCAGTGGATATATATATATATATATATATATATATATATATATATATATATATATATATATATATATATATATATATATATATATAAATATGACATCTGTTCTCTGTGCAATTTCTTTTTGAAGAGTTCATTTGTTTCTTCACATGCTGGAGACAATCAAACTCACATGGTCAAGTACAAACTCCACCCCAGGATTGTATTACCATTATAAACATTTAAAGACATTTATCAGAGAGATCAACTGATAGTGAGAGACTGAAAGAATCCAGGTCAAAGAGTGAGCACCAAATACTCACCACAGCTAATCTCATACACTACAGATAATCTCATACACACTGCTAATCTCATACACACTGCTAACCTCATACACACAGCTACACACACCTCCACACACACACACACACACACACACACACACACTGCACAGCTGCTTCTTCTCTAAAGTATGCACTCTTAAAAGCCAGTAGCTTCCCTGTCTCTCTATTCCCCTCACAGATTGAGGGAGTCGCTGTTAGAGGAGGAAACACTGGCAGCTGCTTTGCTACAAAAAAAAAAGATTTAAAGAGTAAAAGCCAAGAGAAAGTGAAGCTCTATAATCTAAAAGAACCTGTTAAAATAATGAACAGAGTGCAATCCAACCTGTGAGAGAGAGAGAGAGAGAGAGAGAGAGAGAGATAGGGAGAGAGGAGGAGGGGAGTGTATCCCTGTCAACCCTCTCAGCCCTGCCCTCTTTGCTGGAACACAATCCGTCTCTGCAATGTTTCCAGCTCAGTAGCAGCAGACTGCGGGCTGGAGAGATGGGACTGAAGAAGCTCCTCAGCTACCTGCTGCCGGTCACACTGTGGGTCTTGGGAGTGCGAGAGTCCTGGGGTCAGACACAGCCCTCTGAAGGTAAGAGACCCTGGGTCAGATAGCCCTCTGAAGAGTCCTGGGGTCAGACAGCCCTTTGAAGAGTCTTGGGGTCAGACAACCCTCTGAAGAGTCCTGGGGTCAGACAGCCCTTTGAAGAGTCCTGGGGTCAGACAGCCCTCTGAAGAGACCTGGGGTCAGACACAGCCCTCTGAAGAGACCTGAGGTCTATTTACTATGGTAAACTTTAATAAGGTTGATGCCAGGACTGAGTCTCATCAGAGCTATAAAAAGCAATACCCAGTTGTTACTAATTTAAAAGACAGGTGTTTTTTAATTAGAATATCGATGACCAGGGAGTTTGAATAGAGCCTCACAATATTTATTAGAAACTGAATCAAAAGAAAGACTGTAGCATAAAATGAGTGAATAGCAACTAAGATACTTTACAAGAGAGAACGAAAAATATATAAGACCTAGCCTGCAGCATGCTTGTGCTAATTAAACATCATGCTTAAACACAATTGAAATGATAGAGAAACACCAGCATATACAGTCTGTCTACTTGACTGCCCTGCAGTTGAACTACCCAGCTCTGGGGTCACAGCGGAGGTGATAGTACTGATGTGTGTATTTTGCACATATCTGGAAACCCGCTGTTGAATTGGTATTCACGTTATCGAGTTGAGTATCAGAGTGCAGGGATGTGAAGAGGCGTCTCTCTGTCTATACATCCGTCAGTCTGTGTGTCACACATTTTCACAGTATCTTGAGAGTTATTCCGCTAATCGGTTATTCTAATATGTCTTGCCATGCTACTGACACCTTATTTAACTACTGACATGTATTGAACAGTCTTAAATAGTTCTTATCCAGCTGTCATGCAACTAATGAGTGGGGTTTCATTTTCAATGGAATAATGGATAATTTCAATAGAGAATAACAGGAAATTCACAAAGTGAAGCTAAAGAAGTGTTGGCAACAGCGGAAAACACATTGAACAGAATTATTATTATTATTATTATTATTATTATTATTATTATTATTATTATTATTATTATTAATGTAGTATGCTTGATTACAGTTTGATTTTCATGAACAGTTTGATGCACAGAAAGTCATTTGTTTTTAATAAGTCGTGGTTTTGCACACCCTCATGAAAGCGTTGAGGACACACACGGACTACAGAAGTTAAATGATTTCTTTCTTTTTATAACTCTTCTCCAGTGCAGCTTGGTATCCTCCTGTACTTTCTCTCTTACTTGGTCACTCGGTTTCTACAATAAACACGCTCCTGCATTTGATACACACATCCTGTTAATAAGACATATTACTGCAAAAGATTATAGAACAACCTTCAAATATCATACCCAAATAAAAAATGAAGAAAACTTCCCACAAGCTTGCCCTTACGCTGAGTTAAATAAAATACACAGAAAAAGCACAGCGACGTATAAAACAGAAAACAACACTTCATGTTGGAACAATCCATGACTATCAAATCACTCAGTGGCAGAACATATAGTATTTGATAAGTCTTCATCAGTGCATATTATCACCACTAAGAAACCCCCAAAACACTGGAAATATTCTTTGAAGACCCGGCTATCAAACCCACTCCCTCCCTCCTCTGATGCTGTTCTCTAGCAGGATGATATGAAAAGCACGTTCGAGTGACATGCAGGGTTTGACTTGCACTGCTGAAGCGTTTTCCGATTTTGTTTTGAATTAGCTGTAGCACTTTTTTAAAATGTAATTTGTGGCAAGGTGGGTTGCAGTGCGCACGTGTAGAGGTGACGCAGTGCTCAAGTAATGACAAGCACTTAAGTTACAGTCCTGAAATATTAAACACAGTATTAATACAAAACACACACACACGATCACAAGTCGAGAGTGAGTACTAACGTACAAGTGGTGAGATACATCCGTGAAGTGTTGTTTGGGTTACGCCCCCTTGGTTAGCGAGTGCAACCGTTTCTCCTCCAGTCCACGGTTGCCGCATTGCTTCCCTTCTTGGGCGATGACTTGGTGTACCAAAGCTCGACCCCTTTCTAGGTGGCCGACTTCCACCTGTTCCTGGGAATGAATTGTCAGACCATCCAGTCCGGGGCACTCTGTCCCCTTTACACAGCGCCCTCACAGGTCGGGAGGGAGATTTATAACCAAGATTCATTCTTTCTCTGTCACAGTAAGGAAAAGTAGCCATGTTATTTTTTAATGTAAAATGTAATCCGTTGCCACATTTGCCTGCATGAAAAAGCAACCATTACAGTTACAAGTTACTGAGCAATGTAATCAGATTACAGTAATGTGTTAGATGCAATGTGTTACTCCCCCCAACACTAATTATTACACAAATAAGCGAGAAGAATTTTTATTTTTCTAATTTATAATTTACAATTCTGATGGTGTGTGGTACACTTCCTTACGCGGAGACGCT